>NW_020955176.1:2159342-2205808 GCF_900497805.2 Vombatus ursinus
TCTATCTATCTATCTATCTATCTATCTATCTATCTATCTATCTATCTATCTATCTAAACATATAATTTTTCCCCTCCAACTACCCTAATACTAACAGAGGTATCATGAGTTACAAATACTATCTTTCCATGTAGAAATGTAAACAGTTCAACTTTAATAAGTCCCTTATGATTTCTCTTTCCTGTTTACCTTTTCATTCTTCTCTTGAGTCTTGTATTTAAAAGTCAAATTTTCTATTCATCTCTAGTCTTTTCATCAAGAATGCTTGGAAGTCCTCTATTTCACTGAATGTCCAGTTTTTTCCCCTGAAGGATTGTACTCAGTTTTGCTGGGTAGGTGATTCTTGATTATAATCCTATGTCCTTTGACCTCCAGAATAAATTCCAAGCCCTCTGGTCCCTTAATATAGAAGCTGCTAAATCTTGTGTTATTTTGATTGTGTTTCCACAATACTTAAATTGTTTCCTTCTGGCTGCTTGCAATATCTTCTCCTTGACCTGGGAATTCTGGAATTTGGCTACAACATTCCTAGGAGGGGATCTCTTTCAGGAAGTGATTGGTGGAGTCTTTGAATTTTTATTTTGCCCTCTGGTTCTATAATAACAGGGCAGTTTTCCTTGATCATTTCTTGAAAGATGATGTCTAGACTCTGATGATCATGATGATGATCACGGCCTTCAGGTAGTTCAATAATTTTTAAATTATCTCTCCTGGATCTATTTTCCTGGTGAGTTGTTTTTCCAGTGAGCTATTTCACATTGTCTTCTATTTTTTCATTCTTTTGGGTTTTTTTTATAATGTCTTGATTTCTCACAAAGTCATTAGCTTCCATTTGCCCCATTCTCATTTTTAAGGAAGTATTTTCTTCAGTGAGCTTTTGGACTTCTTTTTCCTTTGACCAATTCTGATTTTTAAGGCATTCTTCTCCTCACTGGCTTTTTGGACTTCTTTTGCCATTTGGGTTAGTCTATTTTTTAAGGTATTGTTTTTTTTCAGTATTTCTGAGGTTTCCTTTAGCAAGCTGCTGACTTGTTTTTCATGATTTTCTTGCATAACTCTCATTTCTCTTCCTAGTTTTTCCTCTACTTCTCTTACTTGCTTCTCAAAATCCTTTTTGAGCTCTTCCATGGCCTGGGACTGATTCATACTTTTCTTAAGGGCTTTGGATGTAGGACTTTGTTGTCTTCTTCTGGTTATATGTTTTGATCTTCTTTGTCACCAAAGTAAGATTCTATGGTCTGACTTTTTTGCACTATTTGCTCATGATCCCAGTCAATTACTTGAATTTTAAACTCTTTGTTAAGGTAGGGGTCTGCTTCCAGGGTAGAGAATGTACTGTCCTAAGCTTCAGGGGGTTTGTGCAATTGTTTTCAGAGATATTTCTGGAGATCTGTAAGTTTTCAGTTCTTCCAAGGTGGTGTGATCAAGGACGAGGTGTTTACTCCTTTCCTGGCCTGGGCTCTGGTCTATGAGTACTCTTTTCTGCCTTGGAACTGTGAAGAGAATTCTCTCTCCACTACAAGCTCCACCACCAGTGCTCCTCCTTGCCCCAGGACTACCACCCAGAACTGCGACCTAGATCCAAGCATGGGCAAAGCAAGAGAATCCTGCCTCAGCACCAGCAAAAAGATCCCTGCAATCCCCTTCTGATCAGCCACTCTATTCCCCCTCCATCTATGGGCTGAGAGTTCTAGAAGCAGCCACTGCCCCAGGGTTGTGCCGTGGTCAGACAGACTTTTCCTATTGACATTCTAAGTTGTCAGGTGAGAAGTTTGGAAACTACCACAGCTGTCCTTGATTCAATCCTCTGAGGACTGCTCCAGGTTCACTGAGGCCTGGTTTTTGCCTGCCTGTCCCATGCTGAACTGTGCTCCTCTCCCAATCCAGTGCAATTAACCTTTCCAATCAACCGCCCAGGTTGTCTTGGGCTGGAATTTGTTTCACTCTGTCTTTTTATGGGTTCTGCTGCTCTAGAATTTGTTTAGAGCCACTTTTTACAGGTATTTGGAGGGGTTTGGGGGATAGCTCAAGCAAGTCACTGCTTTTACTCTGCCATCTTGGCTCCACTCTAAATGAACATTTATTAAAAGACTTCCATGAATAGAACCTTTGATTATTCCCATGTTTTAGGAATAGGAAGAGGATGAGAAGCCAACAAAAGACTAAAGGGGCAATCAGGGAGGCAGGAGGAGACACGTGAGCATGTAACCTCACAGAAGTCAAGAGAAGAGAGAGCACCAAGAAGAAAAAGGTCTTTAACAGTGTCTAATACTATAGAAAGATCAAGCAGATTAAGGACTGGAAAAGTAACTACTGGATTTGGTGATAAGGTCATTATAGTACTTGGAAAGGGCAGTTTCAGTAAATTGATGGGGATGAATGGCATATTGCAGTGGGTTAAGGACTGTATAGTGAGAAAGTGGTAGTAGTGGTAGTAAGCATAGTCACAATTTCTGGAAGTTTGGCCTTGAAAAGAAGTCAGGAAAATCAAATAACAGTTTGAGAGGGTAGCACTAATTATATAAGGACATCAAAGCTCTTTGATTTGTATTATGGGAACTCCCTCCAATGGCACAGATTGTACAGAGAGTTTGTGACTTGCTTATTCGTACAGTTAGTAAGGGTCAAAGCAGAATTTGTACCCTGGTCTTCTGACTCCAAGACCAATGCAATATTAACTCTGCCATGGTGCACCTCCAGTTAGAGCAAAAAGAGAGTGTTTTAGAAACATATTTTCAATCTGCAGAAAAGGGTACAATAAAAATGGAAAGATTAGAACAGTGTGAGATTGAGGAATGGGAGGATAAGGGATTAAAGGTATAGGTAGAAGGGTTGGCTTTGGGAAAGAGGAAGAACACTTCCTGCTCAGAGAATGGAGAGCAGGGGAGAACTATGGATGAGGACATAAAAGAGTTTGGAGGAGTAGAAGAAAATAACCAAGCCAGTTCACATTGTATAGCTTCAATCTTCCATAAATGAGAGGGTCATATGCTGAAAGGGAATGGAGAAGGCTGGGGGCTTAAGAAAAGAATATAAGGCTCAAAACAGCTGTTATGAAGAGTTTGAGAGTCAACAAGAGATGAATTAATAGATTTACATGGAACAGGAATGGCTCAGTTGAGGTTGGATAGAATAAAATTGTAGTGGACCTAGTTAGCAATTTTCATGATTTGCTTGGGCAAAGTTCCACTGCTTTGAGAAGGAGCAAAGAAGACAGATGGTGGGAGTTACCTAGAATTGGAGATTAGCAGAATGGTAATGGTGAAAGGTCAAGGGGGCAGGAGATTTGATAGTAGAAAAAAGAGCAATGCTGAAATAGCTGATTATAGGGTCAAGACTGTTTAGGGAGGAAAATGAGGCCAGAATATAATTGTTGGATTGGAAGAATATGGAGGAATCAAGGCCCTTTAACAATTTGGCTCCAGACTATTTTTCTGTCTTATATCAAACTTTACATTCCAACAAAACTAAACCGCAAGCTGTTCTCTGATCTCCCCTGCCTTCCCACACCTCCGAATATTTGCTCACATTTTCTCCCATGTCTACTGATTTTTTTTCCTTCAAGGCCCAGTTCAAGTACCATCTCCTCCGTGAAGCCTTTCCTGATCTCACCTACTAAAAATGATTCCCCCATCTTTGGATCTCTCACGCCATTTCATTTGACCTGTTCTATGTGCATTTCATATTCTAAATTGTGGCCCTGAGTCCCACAGGTCCCTTCACAATTCTGGGAAGCCTCACTTTTTCCCTGATTCACCGTGTTGTGTTGGAGCATCAACTATGCAAAACAAGGCCTAAGCTTCCACTAATGGCGTCTTTATGCCAGACCATACAAAAGGCACATGAATCCAAAAGCACAGAAATATTCAAACAGATTCAGAAGGTTAAAAAAAGGGAAGTGAATCAAATATTTAGAATTCTCTAAATCATGCACAAATGCTGCCATCTCCCATACTTCCAGGGGAGTAATGACTAGGGAAGGGAATGAAATTCCCATTCAATCTTTCTGCTTACCGCAGCAAAAAGCCATGGTCCATTCAGACTCATGACCCTAAGGTGAAGCTGATATCTGGTGCTGTCTTTTAGTTTGTCCTTCTACAGCATTGTGAGAAGCAGAGGGATATAGTGATTAAAAAGTTGTCCTTAAAGTCAAGAAAAGCATAGTTCAAGTCCTCTCTTTGGCACATTCTGATGTGATCCTGGCCAAGTCACCTAATGTCTCAGTGCTCTAGACACGTCTCTAAAACTACAAATTGCTATTTTCTTTTCTAAAGTTTGCACCTTTCTGAGCCAATCCTGCAATCAGATGAAATGAACCCTAGGAGTCTCACCACCCAGTGACCTCATGAATGAGGGTAAAGTGAAGCTGAGCTGGATAGTAGCCATTAAAGGACGGAGACTTAGAATTGTTTGCACCCAGGTCTCCTACTGGACTACAAGCTCTTTGCTGGAACACAGATGATGAGTTAGTTATTTGTTGTTGTTGATATCAAAGCCTGCATCTAGAATTCAATGCAATTTTAATGGAATCCTAATAAAGCTGCCCCCAGCCTCAATATTCTAATTTCCTTATAGGTCCCACTGAACAGCAGGCCCACTGCCCCTACCTAGTCACTGCCCCCCCCCACTCCCAACTCAATATCCGAACTTCTTCATAAATACCTCACTGCTCACTGGAACAACAGGTGTGTCCATGGACAAAAATTTACTAAATAACCACAATGTGCAAAGCACTATATAGATACATCAACTATAGATACAAAGATGGAAACTAAAGCTGTGGAAGATTAAGTGACTTGCCTCCAAGATCACACAACTAAGAAATTGTCTGAGGAAAGATTTGAACTCATGTCATTCTGACTCGATTATTAAATGCTCCAGATCAAAAGATAGCTCACTTAGAGTTTCTAGCTGTTATAAGGATCAAGTCACATCTATTGCTTAGACAAGTCACTAATTGTGTAGAAACTGGTTTTTGAAGGAGATGAGAAACCCAAGTAGCAGCTGACCAAGTAGTAGTTGATTCAACGGCCTTGTAGAGACCCAGCCAAAATGAATCTTAAGATTTGAGTGTGATCTGAAATGATTTTCTCTTTTGTTTGTTGTGGTTTCACATTCTCCTAGAATTCTTCCCTTCTCTCCCCTCCATCCCCAGCTTTGACTTAACTGTCTCACTCTGGAAATAGGCCAACATTTAATTTACAGACTACCTTTGGAGGCTCCCCATCGCTGGCAGTTTTCAAGGGGAGGTTAGATGGCTATTTATCAGGGATGTTATAGATGGGATTCCTGCTCAGGTATAGATGGGACTAGATGTCTTCAGAGGTGCCTTTCACCCTAGATATCCTGTGATTTTGTGATTCTGTGGTTCTCTGGGCCTTGAATTTCTTATGTATCAAATTAGGGGATTAGACTTATTTATCTCTAAGCTCCCTTCCACCTCTGAAATTCTGTGATTCTATAATTAAATTATGAATTCTTCCAACAGAATTTAAAGGCCTTCAGGGCAAGAACTCCATCATTTTCATCTTTGTAGCCCAGGGTACATGGCAGGCACTTAATAAATGTTTATTGATTTGAATTTTAGCTTGTTGTTGTTTTTGTTCTGAGTTTTACTTGCATTTGGGGTAAGTTTGCCCAAGTTTGGGGTAGAAAAAGATCACTAGCCCAGTAAACTTTTGCCTTTCCCTGGGAATGTTTCCCTAGGAATGCTTTCCTTGATCCAAAAGGGCTCAGCCTGAGGAGCCACCTTGTGAAGTATGTGCCATCCCTCTAATTAGAAAGGACCTTGTCCAAAGGGTTAAGATACATGGATTCTAGTCTTGGTTCTACCATGAACTGTGTGACCGAAGTCAGAGTACACAGTTTCTATGCCTCACTTTCTACATGAATGAATAAGTTATTGTTACATACAAAGCACTGGGTTAAATACTGGGGTTACAAGTAGATAATCAAGATAGCCCCTATTTAAGGAGTTCATTTTCTTTCTTTTTTTTAGTTTTTTTAAAATATTTGAGCTAGTTTTATTTTTCAGCATTCACTTTTATAAGATTTTGAGTTTTAAATTTTCTCTCTCTCCTTCCCCTCTCCCCCTCCTCAAGATGGCATTCAATCTGACACAGGCTCTACATATACAATACATCAAACATATTTCCACATTAGTCATGTTGTAAAGAAGAATTAGAACCAAAGGGAAAAACTGCAAGAAAGAAAAAAGAGAGAGAGAGAGAAAATAGTATGCTTCAATCTGCATTTCAAACTCCATAGTTCTTTCTTTAGATGTGGATAGCATTTCATCATGACTCTTTTGAAATTGTCTTAATTCATTGCATTGCTGAGAAGAGCTAAGTCTATGAAAGTTAGTCATCCCATAGTGTGACTGTTACTGTGTACAATGTTCTCCTGGTTCTACTCACTTCACTCAGCATCAGTTCATATAAGTCTTTCCAGGTTTTTCTGAAGTCTGCCTGCTCATCATTTTTTATGGAACAATAGTATTCCATTACATTCATATACCACAACTTGTTCAGCCATTCCCCAATTGATAGGCATCCCCCCAATTTCTAGTTCTTTGCCACCACAAAAAGAGCTGCTATAAACATTTTTGTACGTGTAGGTCCTTTTCCCATTTTTATGATCTCTTTGGGATATAGACCTAGAAGTTGTACTGCTGGGTCAAAGAGTATGCACAGTTTTACAGCCCTTTGGGCATAGTTCTAAATTAGGGCACTCATTTTATAATAGAGGGAGACAGCATATATAGGAGGTTGAAATTGGAAGTCAGATGGAAAGGCTCCATCATCCTTTAGGTGAAGCACAAAACAGATGGTAATGTATCTAGTTTAATGTCATTTCCTTTGACAAAATACATCTATCTCTGATGGTTAACTTTTTGACAGGGCCTAAGATTTTGGTGGTCAAAATTTTCTTTCCTAAATTTACAGTAGCTGTGGCTACTGAGAAGGTGGTTACAGCACCTACAGAGAAAGTTGAGAAGTCTAGGCACCTGGATGATACTGTATGAGTGGAACTGGTAGCTACGGCTGGTCATATGGGTGAGTGGGAGGGGGAAGGAAAACCATTGCTATTCCTAGGGTCCTTATGCTTACCTGCCAATAAGTGGTGTTTGTTAGTAATGTCAGGAATGATGGTTCCCTTCTCCACTAGGGTTTCTCACCTTTCAGATGCCTATTGATTGGGGTACTGGAACCAAGACATACAGTCTGGAAGGCATGGAAATTCTTGGAACTCTTGGGTTCTGAGTCCCAGGATGGTTCCACCAGGGTTCAAGGGGTGGTAGTAATTGAAGTGGTGCTAGTAATTTGACACATCTGTAATCGTTACCTGTTATTTAGAATTGTTGTAAGACTCAAAGGAAATAATAAATGTGAAAATGCTTAGAGAAAGCTTTTCCAAAAATGTCAGCTACAAATGTAAGGTACTGCTAATTTCTTTAGGTAGGTTAATTACTTTTAATTTGTAAACTTCTTTCAGAAATAGCTATAGGTCTGAAAGTCCTCACCCTTCTCCTAATCCCACCCCCAACCCCTCACTGAGTTTAAAAGAAGCTAGGTCAAGGAAAGGAAGGCTGAGGGCAATTCAATTTTTAACAATAATGGAAATTCTGAATCTGGTTCTGCCTTTCTCTAGGCCCTCCTGGTGACTTTTCTGCTAGCTATATCTGATCCTCATTGACTAGGTCTGGGAGATAGACTGTAATCTACCCACAAGAATATTTTAACTCATTAAAAGTAGAGAGAATGAGAGCAGGACCTCACACCTCTCAGCTGGAAGGTGTTCTATCTTCTCTCTGCCTTTCCTTCCATGGTAAACATTTCCAGGACAGAGCACAGAACCTGAAGCCTGCAAGATGTGATTCATAATTGTCAATAACATTTGTGTCGGTTTGATGCTCTAACTCTATTACATTAATTGCTTTCCTCTCTACATTTTATTTTAAGGTGAACATTAATTGATTCCCAACTGTAATCACAATTATGATGCGTTATCCTGATTAATGGGAAGAGGTGATTAATAGGTAGGAAGGAGCAACTGCTTTTCTTTTCCAGGGAAAAGATGAAATACATTTTTTACTGCTCGGCTGCAGGGCTCCTTTTACCAGAGAATACACGGCTAATGCATAGCCATCCATCACCCATTTCCATTTTTCCCCTGAAGTGACTTGTCACAACTCCCAGATGCTGACTTGGCCTGTTTCCCATGGATCTCTGTGTTGTCCTGGTCATGCCCATTTCCATCAGGCCCCCTTGGTTTCCATTATGAATGAGAAGGACCTAGTGCTTCTGAGGATGGTGCTGTCCAGTGCTGACACCAAATAGGATGGTGACCACCAAGTCTAGTGGTACTGAGGAACCCTTGCAGTTGTCAAGATTCACAATTCAACAAACATGTATTACATACCTACTATGTGCAAGGCACAGTGCTGAGGACATAAGAACAAAAAAATGAAATAGTCCTAGCCTCCAAGGAATTTACATTCTATTAGAGAAAATGGGAACATGGTGGGTGAGTATCCTCAGGACAAGTCCTAGGCAAACTTGTAAGGCAGGCAAATACCTATTTGGATTTCCTTCATGTGCACACCATTCTCCCTCACTTTGTGATACAATAGGGCAGTCACATACTTTTGGACCCTAGGACTTTCCTCTAAAGGATTTTACCTGGGTCTGTCTTCCTTCACAGCATGTCAAAACTCACTTTTCTCTTCCTCATCCACAATATCCAAACTCAGATATCCTGCATCCCAGTTCCACTGAGCCTGATTCATCTTTTAGGCTAACTAAGTCTAAGGCATTAATAGCTCATAATGGACTAATGTGTTATTCCTCCCAGATAAATGTATGTCCTAACAGGAGCTGTTAGTTCCTTAACTCAAATAAAGGAAGCAAACTGGTGGGAAGGTCTTTTTTTTTTTTTTAAGAAAAAGCCTTTTGGTGCCATTGCTGACTATTGGTCAACCTTTAGAGCTCTGACCAAAATTCATATCTGCCCATAGTGTCCTAACATCAGAACCCAAAGTCTTCATATGCATAACAATTAAAAATAGACACATCTATGAATCAATTTTGATTATGTTGTTGTTTAGCCATGTCTGACTCTTTGTGACCCCATTTGGGGTTTTCTTGGCAAAGATACTGGAGTGATTTTCCATTTCCTTCTCTGGCTCATTTTACAGATAAGGAAATTGAGGCAAACAGGGTTAAGTGACTTGCCTAGGGCCACATAGCCAGTAAGCATCTGAGGCCAGATTTGAATTCAGAAAGATGAATTAAGAAAGAAAGCCAGTCTTCCTGATTCTAAGCCCAGTGCTCTAGCCACTGTGCCACCTAGCTGCCTTTCTTGAGGTCAGGGACTGGTTTTTTTTGTTTGTTTGTTTTGACTTTGTATCCCTAGTACTTTTTACACAAGTGTCTTGTATAGGCATTTAATAAATTCTTGGATTGGTTCTATCCTTTTGAGCTTGACTAGCATTCCCTTGATAGAGAAGCCTACAAAAAGAAGATTGAGTACCTTTCCTTTCAGGTAGCAAATGTTGATGGACTAAACATTGGATCTGGAGTTCAAATCCGTGCTCTGTTACATGCTACCTATGTGACTGGTTGGATGCATCCCTTGGAATTCTTCTGAGTTTGTTTCTTTAGTAAAAATTCAGAGATAATGCCATCACTAATGACTTCTCAATTGTAATTGTAAGGATGAAACCTACTACCCAAGTATCATGCAAAGGCAATATGGCCTAGTGGATAGAGGGTCAGCCTCAGAATAAGAAAGACGTGGGTTTAAATCCTGCCTCTGACACATAATGACTGTATGACTTAGGGCAAGTCACTTAACCTCTGAATACCTCAGGCAACTCCAAAACTCTAAGTTACATAAATCTACAGGTGGGTGAGAGGAAGTTTCTGCAGAAATGAAATCATCAGTCTAGACCCCAGAAGTTCTCTAAATAATTGTTCTGTCTCTTTCTGCTTGCTCCATGCAGAGGTAGAAGGACAATAAAAAATTTTTTAGCATTTTCACAAGCCTGAATTCATTCTTTCCTTTATCCTTTCTAATACAAATCTTCTAGGTGTAGAGCATTTTTGTATTTAGCACCAGTTAGTAGACTTTTTTTATATATCTCTTATTTTAGGCCCAGACACATAGCAGGTACTCCATAAGTGCTTATTGAAATGAATTGGACACTCTACTTTTCACAAAGACCCAGAACACTCCTTTCTGATGGTGGGTCACTGACCTGGTAAGGTGGGGTTTGGAATACAAGCCCACCAGATTTTAAACTTCAGATGTATCAACACAGATGTGGTTCTGAGGTGGATTTAATATTTACATACCCTTGTACACATACATCTATTCTCTATCCATTAGGATTTCACTTACAGCGTGTTTTGCCTGGAGGATCCTGAATAATTTTATAAAATGGATTGATTAAGAGGAAATAAATCCCAGAGCTAGCCAAAAAGCCAAGAGCAACAGATCCTCCAAAGATACAACCTACCAAGGCACATATGGGGTCCTTAGGGAGGACTAGCACCTCTGTCCACCTGTTACCCAACTCTCATCTGTGACTCCAAGAAACTGTGGCACGTGCAACAGCCACACCCCAGGAAAACCAGCTAGGCAGATGGGTTAAACCAAGCTGAGGATAACTGACAGGACTAAAACACATTGGTGAGTTAAAGGGATGTCTACCCCAAGCGGGTCAAGACTTACCTTGGAGGAGTGAGCAGATGAGAACAATTTCTTCCAGTTGTCATGAAGACTACCGAAGCAGGCACTACAGAGCACTTAGGGCTTGGTCAGACATCAAAGACACCAAGGTCATCCAGTGCATCCTGGGCCATTGCTAGTTGTCTTGACTTTTGACTTGCTACTGGACTTTGATGACTCTGGAAGAGAGAGTGACACTGATGATTTTGTGCAATTCTGCCTCATTTGAATCCAATTCAAGTGCAAGTCAAGACATCACTCCATGATGTCATTGGTCCTCTTTGAAAATGAAGGACCACCACCACCAACAACAACAACAACAACAACAAAAACAACCTACCAAATAAATGGAAATGAGTGCACATCTGGTCTGGGTGCAATATCTGGAGAAGTAATATTCCTGATTCATAGATGTGTCTGTTTTTAATTGTTATGCATATGAAGGCTTTGGGTCCTGATGTTAGGACAATATTGACAGATGTGAATTTTGATCAGAACTCAGGTATTCAAGACTGACCAATAGTCAGCACTGACACCAAAAGGCTTTTTCTTTAAAAAAAAAAAAAGACCTTCCCATCAGTTTGCTTTTGTCATTACTATTTCCAGTTGCTTTTCTCTTCAATTCATCCTCCACACAACCGCCAAAACAATCTTGCTAAAACACACATATGACTATGCCATTATTCTGCTCAAAAATCTTTAGGTGCTCTCTATTACCTCTAGGAAAAAAGTGCAAATTCTTCAGCTTGGCATTTAAAATGCTTGCAATCTAGCTCCAGCCTACCATTCTAAATGTATTTCACATTATTTCTCCTTTGTGCACTTTACATTCTAGCCAAAATGGTTTGCTTACTATTCCCAAAACATCTAGATATTCTGTGCTTTTGGACAGGCTTGCCCTGTATCCCCGTAATCCAGTCCCTCCTCTCCTCTCCTTGAACCCCTTATTTCATTCAAGGCTGATGACTTTCCTCATCTCTCTAGTTATTAATATCCTTTTCTTCAAACTTATTGCATTTTTATTTACGTTAATTATTTATATTATTTAAGTGTCATATACCTCTCTGAAGGAGAATTTGAGCTCCTTGAGGGCAGGAAGCATTTTTATTTTTTTCTTTTAATACACAAACACACATACATAGTTTCCAACATTCACTTCTATGGATTTGGGGTTCTAAATTTTCTCCCCCTCCCTCCTCTCTCCTCTCCCCAAGATGGTGTGCAATCTGATACAGGCTATACATGCATAATTATATTAAACATATTTTCACATTAGTCATGTTGTAAAGAAGGATTCGAACTAAAGAGAGAACCATGAGAAAGAAGAAACAGAGAGAGAGAGAGAGAGGATTCAATATGCTTTGATCTGCATTCAGACTTCATAGTTCTTTCTTTGGATGTTGATAGCATTTTCCATCTTGACTCTTTTGGAGTTGTCTTAGATTCTTGCATTGCTGAGAAGAGCTAAGTCTATCAAAGTTGGTCATCACACAATATTACTGTTACTGTGTACAGTGTTCTCTTGGTTCTGCTCACTTTATTCAGCATCAATTCATGAAAGTTTTTCCAGGTTTTTCTGAAGTCCTCCTGATCATTTCTTATGGAACAATACTATTCCATTACATTTATATACCATAACCTGTTCAGCCATTCCCCAATTGATGGGCATCCCCTCAATTTCTAATTTTTGACCACCACCAGAAAAACTGATATAAATATGTTTGTACATTTAGGTCCTTTTCCCATTTTTATGATCTCTTTGAGATATAGAGCTAGAAGTGGTATTGCTAGGTCAAAGGGTATGCACAGTTTTATGGCCCTTTGGGCAGAGTTCCAAATTGCTCTCCAGAATGGTTGGATCAGTTCACTACTCCACCAATAATGCATTGGTGTTCCAATTTTCCCACATTTTCTCCAACATTTGGTGATTTAGAGCATTTTTTCATATGATTTAGATAACTTTTATTTCTTCATCTGAAAACTTCCTGTTAATATTCTTTGATCATTTATTAATTGGGGAATGGCTTGTTTTATTATTCATTTGCCTCAGTTCTCTATATATTTGAGAAATGAGGCCTTTATCAGAGACAGTAGCTGTAAAAATTGTTTCCCAGCATTCTGCTTCCCTTCTAATCTTGGTTGCATTGACTTTGTTAAAAAAACTTTTAAAATTTAATGGAATCAAAATTATCCATTTTGCATTTCATTATGTTCTTTAGCTCTTGTTTGGTCATAAATTCTTCCATTCTCCATAGATCTTACAGTTAAACTATTCCTTGCTCTCTCAATTTGCTTATAGTATCACCCTTTATATGTATAAATTATGGACCCATTTTAACTTTATCTTGGTATATAGTGTAAGATGTTAGTCTGTGCCTAGTTTATGCCATACTGTTTTCCAGTTTTCCCAGCAGCTTTTATCAGATAATGAGTTCTTATCCCAGAAGCTGGAGTCTTTGGGTTTATCAAATAGTAGATTACTGTAGTCATTTACTATTCTGTCTTAGGTACCTAACCTATATCATTGATCTGCCACTCTATTTCTTAGCCAGTACCAAGTAGTTTTGATAACTGATGCTTTATAATTCAATTTTAGAGCTGGTATGGTTAGGCCACCTTTGCTTGCATTTTTTTTTCATTTATTCCTTTGATATTCTGGACCTTTTGTTCCTTTAGATGACTTTGGTTATTATTTTATCTAACACTATAAAATAGTTTTTTTGGTAGTTTCATTGGTATGGCATTGAATAAGTAAATTAATTTAGGTAGAATTGTTATTTTTATTACATTAGCTCAGCCTGCTCATGAGCAACTGATATTTTCTCAATTGTTTAGATCTGACTTTATTTTTGTGAAAGTGTTTTGTAATTGTGTTCATATAGTTCCTGGGTTTGTGTTGGCAGGTAGACTCCTAAATATTTTATGTTGTCTACAGTTACTCTAAAAGGAATTTTTCTTTCTATCTCTTGCTATTGAGCTTTGTTAGTAATATATAGAAATGTCAATAATTTATGTGAGTTTATTTTATATCCTACTACTTTGCTAAAGTTGTTTATTTTTTCAAGTAGTTTTTTTTAGTTGATTCTCTAGGATTTGCTAAGTGTACTATTGTATCATCTGCAAAGAGTGATAGCTTTGTTTCTTCATTGCCTATTCTGATTCCTTCAATTTCATTTTTTTCCCTCTTATCACTAAAGTTAACGTTTCAAGTACAATTTTGAGTAACAGTGGTGATAATCGACATTCTTGTTTCACCCCTGATCTTATTGGAAATGCTTCTAGCTTATACCCATTACATATAATGCTTGGTGATGGTTTTATATAGATGCTACTTGTCATTTTAAGGAAAATTCCATTGATTCCTATGCTCTCTCATGTTTTTAATAGGAATGGTTGTTGTATTTTGTTAAAAGTTTTTTTCTGCATCTATTGAGATAATAATATGATTTATGTTAATTTTGTTATTGATATGGTCAATTATGCTGATAGCTTTCCTAATATTGAACCAGCCCTTCATTCTTGGTATAAATCCCACCTGGTCATAGCATATTATCCTCATGATAAGTTGCTGCAATCTCAGGAACCATTTTTTAAAAGGTCATATCCCCAGCTGGAATATAGATTCAGGTTTCCTGAATGCCTCCCAGTCCACTACCCTTTCCACTAAACTATGTTGTCATTATAAATGGGCCAATGGTTGGGAAATGGTGATGTACCTGTCATCTCTGCTACTTAGAAAGCTGAGGCTGGTGGATTGCTTGGGCTTGGGAGTTCTAAGCCTCAGGAGACTAAGCTGATTGAGCATCTTAAGTAATGCTAATATGGGGAGCCTCCAGAAGTGGAACGCCACCAGGCTGCCTAAATGACCCAGGCAAGATTGTAAATGGAATAAGTCACAGAGACTTCCAACCTGGAAGACAGAGAAACAGAGAGAAGTGAAGAGAAAAAGAGGTAGAGAGGTAGAAGGAAAGGAGAAAAGAGGGAAGAGGGGGGAAGATCTACTCAATTCCATTTATTCATCCTTCTTTTTCAAAATAGAGGTACTCTAACTGGAAATTCTAAAACACACTTAACAAAAAGGGAAGTGAAGCCCAAGTAAAAAGATCACAATGTATACAATGGATACACAATATATACAAAATGAATACATTATCTCCCCCAGCATCTGGGGGAATTGAGAAGGGCCTCATGTTTCTAAATGGTGTTTGAGCCTGAATATTAGAGAGATGGGTATCTGGTCACTCACAAGGGAGCTAGTGATTCTCTGAGACTCTCAGTCCTGGAACGCTGCAAAGTGAAGCAGCTATTGTCATGGAAAGAGTCTTGAATTTGGAGTCACAGAACCCAAGTTTGGATCCCCATTTCGCTCCTTACTGCCACTGTGACCCTGGGCAAGTCTCTTTACCTCTTAATCTCATTTACCTCAGCTGTGGTTGTCCTTCATTCTTGAAGAGGACCAAAATGACATCGCTATATTAGAGTCAAGTTACAGTGTGTCTAACTGTGACTGATCAGACCAATACAAGCTTAGAATGCTCTACCACAGGTTGGACACAAATAGTCCATGTGAACATTTGGGGCAGACTCTCTAAATTTGCACATTTCGAGTTTCTTTTGAGCAATATTTCAATTCTGCTTTGCTCATAGAGCCCAGCACCTTTTCTGACAAGGCCATACTATGCAAGTGGTCCTGTGCCAGTGATGCCCATGTCACACAATCAATTCCAAAGTTAAGAGAGACCTTGTGAGTATCTTTGTATCACTTTTTCTGACCACCATGTGAGCACTTGCCCTGCATGAGTTCTCCATAAAATAGTCTTTTAGGCAAGCATACATTTGCCATTTGAACAACATGGTTACTTTTCCATCAAAGGAATGCTATCCATGCTCAAAAGGTTAGAATCAATCCAAGAATTTATTAAATGCCTATACAAGACACTGGTGTACAAAGTACAACATTTGTTAAGTACCTACTGTACGCAAAGCAAAATAATTTAACATTTCTATCATCTTTTCAAAAATTTCATTCACAATCCCTTTCAAATGGTTTTTCACTTCATGTAGTCTATGTTTCCCAAATTTGGCCTTCCATCTCTAGCCCCCATAACTTTATATAGGTTATCTCTAATGCCTGGCATATTCTGTCTCCTCACCTCCAGCTCTTCAAATTTATTCTTTCCTACAGAGAAGCTACAATCTTAGAAAAACCCCAATGGTGGGTGATCCAAGAACCAAAAGATGAGTGATGTATACCAGCAGGATGCAGAATGTTACCAATAAAGAAGGTCCAATAAGGACCCTGGGCAAGTCACTTAACCTTTATTTGCCTCAGTTTCCTCAACTGTAAAATGGGGTCAATAATAGTACCTAATCAAAGAGTTGTTGTGAGGATAAAATGAGATGTTTCTTAAAAGTGGCACATCTGTGCTATATCAATATTTATTCACCTTCCTTCCCTACAAAGCAGAAGTGGCATTTTAAAAAACATGTAGAAACAGAAAAGGATGGACTAATATGTGGTGAGAATAAGCCTAGAAATAGGCCGCCCAAATGATACATTGTCATCCCCATGCTATTAAAGATGGAAGGAAGACTTTCAATATGTGAGACGGATTTTCTTTAGAAGGTTTACGAAAAAATGTGGAGGAGAATTGAATAGGATGAGATAGCATCAATGATATGTAATGTATGATCAGTGAAAGTACTCACATCAGAGACATCATGGATCCATCAAAGTACCAAATCATAAAGCTTCTCTTCCTCCCACAGCCTGCATCATTCCTCCTCACCTGCCCACCACCTCCCCCACCTCCAACATATTATCATGGACAGAGAATTTGATAAATGAATGGTCTGACTGATTTCCCAAGTTTCTCTCTGAAATGTCAAATTACCCAAACCACTGCATTTGGAATTCTAGACACAGTCATACCCGTCAGGAAAAATATTAACTGTTGTGAGCTGTGGACCTTGCTGGCCAGCCCACCAGAATGATAAACAGAGGCATAGAAGGAAAACAGCTTCACTGCCTTAGTTCAGTTTTCTGGGAAGATGCCTGACCTAGACTGAGTGGGGCTTACAGTTTTTAAATAAAATATGAAGACTTGGAGACCTGTGTTTAAGTGCCTCAGGCCTTTAGGGAAATCTTCACTAAGGAGCTGATGATAAAAGTGTTTTCTTTGCCTTATTTGTTGGGCTTTTATTTGAGATGGAAGCAGAAATCCATAGACAGATCCCTGGGTTCTGGACTTCCTTGGTTGGTGGGGCCATTTGGAATCAGGGATGTTCTGTTGTAGCTTTTGTCCCCTTGTGAATCATGATGAGACTAATAGAATGATGAGACTGCTGAGAGACAGAAGGAGGCAACTGGTTCCACCATGTCCATTCAATGGGTCTGATGGCAGATGGCCACCCCATCATGTGGGAGCCTAGTACAGAAGGTCAACATGCAAAGGTCCAGAAACTTGTAAGCAACTACCAAGGACAGTGTGTCACACACAGAAGGCAGGCAGATGCTACAGTATAACTGAGGGCCATGAATGCAACAGTAACTAACATAGCTGAGGTATAGCATTTTATAGTTTGCAAACACTCCAAATGTATTATCTTGTTTGATCACCTGCAACAACCCTGTGAGGTAGGTACTACTATTATCATCACCAAGAGATGTTAAATAATTTGCCCAAGGTCACACAGCTAGTCAGTATCTGGGTAGGATTTGAACCCAGATCTTCCTTGATTCTAGGCCTAGCCTTCTATCCCCTGAAGCACGTACCTGCCTAAGAGAGTTAAGATTGGTGATAGTCATACTGAATTTTATAAGTGCCTCATTCTGTACCTTAAATCCATTAAGAATCTCTAATGGATAGCATGTTCCATCATTGGTCCTCTGTCATTGGGAGGATGAGCCAATATAATAACAACGACAATAGCTGCCTTTCCCTATACAATAAAATAATAAAAAATTTATAACAAAAATTAAAATCTATATTAGTTTACTTATTCAGTGGCATACCAATCAAACCTCCAAAGGATTACTTTATAGAACTAGAAAAAATAATAATGAAATTCATATGGAGGCTAGAACAAGGTCAAGAATCTCAAGAGAAATACTGAGAATTCTTTTACAATGCCTCTCAAATTCATCCTCTTCTTTCCATTCTATCCTATAGGATTTGAGTCAACAGATATCGTCTATTCAGTTCTCCTCCACATTTTCCCCTAAACCTTCCAAAGAAAATCCATCTCACTGAAGGTCTTCCTTCTATTTTCTAATAGCTTCGGGATAACAATGTATCATCTCGGCTGCCCATTTCTTGGCTTATTCTCACCACATATTGGTCCCTGCTTTTCAGTTCCCACGTGCTCTTAAAAATGCTACTCTCTTCTAGGGAAGGGAAGTAAATAAATATTTGTATAGCAAAGATGTTGCACTGTTTACAAACATTCTCATTTTATCCTCACAACAGTCCTGTGAATTAGTTACTATTATTATCCCCATTTTACAGTTGAGGAAACTAAGGCAAACAAAGGTTAAGTGACTTGCCCAGGGTCCTTATTGGGGCCTTCTTTATTGGTAACGTTCTGCAGCCTACTGGCATGCACCACTTGTCTATCCATTGGTCCTTGGATCACCCACCATTGGGATTCTTCTAAGATTATAGTATCATATGCTTATAGATTTACAACTGGGATTTTAGCAGTCCTCTAATTCATCCTCCTCAATTTACAGATGAGGAGGTAAAGAGACTTGCCCAAGGTCGCAGTGGCAGTAGTTGTTGTTTGTCCTCTGTTCTCAGAGAGGACCAATGACATCAGGAAGATGATGTCTTGACTTGCAGGTGACTTGGATTTAAGTGAGGCAGGATTTAAATGAGGCAGGACTGTGCAGAGTCATCAGCCCCACTCTCTCCTCCAGGATCATCTGAGTCTAGTGGCAAGACAGAGGTCAGGACAACTTGAGATGGCCCCAGATGTAGTGGGAGACCTTGGCATTTTTGAGTTAAGGTCTTTCCCAGGTCTCAGTTTGCCTGAGGCAACACCTATTCAGTGATTTAAGACTAGGTAAGAAATGAGGTAAAAGATGTCCTAGTTTGTCTACTTAAAAAAAAATCTGGGAGGGGAGGACCCTCAGGGTTTTTGGCCAATGTATAAACAATTGCTATTTACACTCACTAGGAGCAATCAAAACCCAAACAATGACCAAGTGAGGCTTGAGAAGGACCTATTATTGGCCAATCAGTAAGAGCCAGAGTGATTTGGGTTTAAGGCATAGTCAAATATTCCTTTGTATCCTCAGGGGGAATCATGCCCTTGCTAGCTTTAAGACCTGAGTTTAAATCCTGCCTTAGACACTAAATAGCTATATAACCCTAGGTAATCACTTAAAATTTTATGACCCCAGTTTTCGTACCTGTAAAATAAATATAACAGCAGCACCTACTTCATAGGGTTGTTGAGAGGATCACCTGAGATGCCACATCTGAAGAACTTTTCCAATCCAGCACTTAGAGGAAATTGCAGTTGAATTGAGGGTAGAAAGGGAGACAAGGAGTTTCAGAGAGACTGAGTCATGACTCCCTAGGCTGGACAGAACATGGACAATCTGTCCCTCCCCCAGCCCACTGAGTACAATTCTGCTGGCAAGACAAGGTTCCAATTGATGATGAGATCATGGTAGAGTGGTGACCCAGTGGTTGGGAGACAACAGGTAATTCCTTTCCGTAGGGGACTTCCATGCCTCAAGAGTCCTAGCATGGTCTTCCCTGGCATGATTGCCACAGAAAGGAAAGGCACCTTTTTGTGTTGATACCTTGGACAAAGCCCCAATTGCTCCTTCTGGTTATGGTTTTGTACATCGCCCCTTTGTCTGATCACTTCATACCAGCTTATACTTCTTCTGATAAATTATACCAGCTGCCTTTTCCTAACTTTGTCTGAATCAGGGAAGTGATGAAAGTAGTTGTTTACAAATCTTATTTAAATTCCACTCGAAATATTCTGTTCTATGTGAAGGATAAAGTCCCTTTCAGGTATTTTTCTGACATCTCTGAGTCATTATCTCACATTATTGCCAGTAACAGGCTATCAAGAAGTAAGCAAGTATTGCAATGCAAATCAAATTATACCTAGTTGAAGTCCTCTCCCTTACCTCCCATCCCCCCATCCCGAATAGCGTTGATTACTCAATGAGTGTGTCTGGTTCTGCTGACATTCCCCACCAAGGGTATAATCAAATGAAAAGACGCTGTACCATAGATATAGAGAACTGCAAAAGCACTTAAGAAATCATATCCTCTAACCCTCTCATTTTATAGGTGAGGACACTGAATGCCAGAGAAAGAGGTAGTGACTTGTCTAAGATCAGCAAAAAAGTCAGAGGCAGAGCCAGGACTGGTGCCCATGTTTGCTAAATTCTTCCCATTATCCCACCCAGCTTTGGTAGATACTGCCTGCTTTGGACCAAGAGCCACAGTTAGAATTCTCTGCCTATATTGCTGCTCAGTCTCCAAAAGAATCCTGAAGAGGGAGGATGATAAAAGGCAGGGGGATGCCTAAGAAAGTCTCTCATCTGCTTAGAAAACTCCTTTCTGGAGACAGTTAGGTGGCACATGGATATAGCACTGGCCCTGGATTCAGGAGGACCTGAGTTCAAATGCGGCCTCCGACACATAACACTTACTGGCTGTGTGACCCTGGGCAAGTCACTTAACCCCATTGCCTACCCCAAAAACAGAAAAGAAAACTCCTTCCCATTTCTCTCTGAAGAAGGAAGGGAGGATACCCATGGGGGCACAAGGCTGCTGGTGAGAAGGTGAAGTTGAACTATACTTACTAGGTATTCATCACTGCTCAAGACTTATTGATCTGTACATTTGTACCATATATGGTTTTTAATTTAAACAATTTACATAATGGGATTGCTTTGCTAATATCTATACTCTTTTTTATTAATAAATTTATTTATTTTTAGTTTTCAACATTTACTTCCACAAGATTTTGAGTATCAAATTTTCACCCCATCTCACCCCTCCCCCACCCCAAGATGGCATGCATTCTGAATACCCCTTCTCCTAGTCTACCCTCCCTTCTATCTCTCCCCCCTTTCTCTTATCCCCTTTTCCACTATTTTCCTGTAGGGCAAGATAGATTTCTGTACCCCATTTCCTGTATTTCTTATTTCCCAGTTGCACGTGAAAATATTTTTTTAAACATGTGTTTTTTAAACTTTGAGTTCTCCCTTCCTCCCTCCCCATCCACCCTCACTGAAAAGGCAAGCAACTCAATATAGGTTATACATGTGCAGTTATGCAAAACACTTCCATAGTAGACATGCTGTGAAAAACTAACTCTATTTCCCTTAATCCTATCCCTGACCCTGACCCTCCTCAGAAGTACCTGCTTCTGATTACCCCCTTTCCCAATCTGCCCTCCTCTCTATCATCCCCCTACTCTCTTGTCCCCTTCCCCCTCTATTTTCATGTAGGGTAAGACAGATTTCCATACCCAATAGAGTGTGTATGTTATTCCCTCCTTAAGTCAAATCCTATGAGAATAAGATTCACTCATTCCCTCTCACCTTCCCCTGTTTCCCCTCCACTGTAAGAAGCTTTTCTTTTCTGTTTTTTTGTGAGATAATTTATCCCATTCTACCCCTCCCTTTCTCCTTCTCCTAGTATAATCCTCTTTCACCCCTTAATTTTATTCTCCAGATATGATCCCTTCATCTTTAACTCACCCTGTGCCCTCTATCTATCTATCTATATGTATATATACATACATATAATTTTTTCCCTCCAACTACCCTAATACTGACAAAGTTCTCATGAGTTACAAATACCATCTTTCCATACAAGAATGTAGACAGTTCAACCTTAATAAGTCTCTTATGATTTCTCTTTCCCATTTACCTCTTCATGATCCACTTGAGTCTTGTATTTGAAAGTCAAATTTTCTATTCAACTCTGATCTTTTCATCAAGAATACTTGGAAGTCCTCTATTTCATTGAATGACCATTTTTTCCCCTGAAGGATTATACTTAGTTTTGCTGGGTAGTTGATTCTTGGTTGTAATCCTCTCTCCTTTGCCCTCTGTAATATTATATTCCATGCTCTGTGGTTCCTTAAGGTAGAAGCTGCTAAATCTTGTGTTATTCTGATTGTGTTTCCACAATACTTGAATTGTTTCTTTCTGGCTGCTTGTAATATTTTCTCCTTGACCTGAGAACTCTGGAATTTGGCTATAATATTCCTAGGAGTTTTCCTTTGGGGATCTCTTTCAGGAGGACATCAGTGGATTCTTTCAATTTCTATTTTGCCCTCTGGTTCTAAAATAACAGGGAAGTTTTCCTTGACCATTTCTTGAAAGATGACATCTAGGCTATTTTTTTGATCATGGCTTTCAAATAGTCCAATAATTTTTAAATTCTCTCTCCTGGATCTATTTTCCAGGTCAGCTGTTTTTCCAATGAGATATTTCACATTGTTTTCTAATTTTTTATTCTTTTGGATTTGTTTTACAGTGTCTTGATTTCTCATAAAGTCACTAGCTTCCAATTGCTCTATTCTAATTTTTAAGGAAGTATTTTCTTCAGTAAGCTTTTGGATTTCCTTTTCCATTTGGCCAATTTTGCTCTTTAGGGCATTCTTCTCCTCATTGGCTTTTTGGACCTCTTTTGCTGTTTGGGTTAGGCTATTTTTTAAGGCGTTATTTTCTTCAGTATTTTTTGGGGTCTCCGTTAGCAAGTTGTTGACTTGTTTTTTATGATTTTCTTGCATCACTCTCATTTCTCTTCCCAGTTTTTCCTCTACTTCTCTTACTTGCTTCTCAAAATCCCTTTTGAGCTCTTCCAAAGCCTGGGAATGATTCATATTTTTCTTGGAAGTTTTGGATGTAGGAGCTTTGACTTTGTTGTCTTCTTCTGGTTGGATGTTTTGATCTTCTTTGTCACCAAAGTATGATGATATAGTCTTACTCTTTTTGCACTGCTTACTCATGATCCCGGCCAATTACTTGAGTTTTAAACTCTTTGTTAAGGTAAGAGTCTGTTTCCAATGTGGAGAACATATTGTCCCAAGCTTTGGGGGTTTGTACAGCTGTTTTCAGAGGTACTTCTAGGGACCTGTAAATTTTCAGTTCTTCCAAGGTGGTATGATAAGGGCGAGGTGTTTCCTCTCCACTGCCACAACACCCTCCACCAGACCAGCACTCCTCCTTGCCCCAGGACCACCCCTCAGAATTGTGACCCAGATCCAAGCACAGGCATAGCAAGAGATTCCTGCCTCAGCACTGGCAAAGAGATCTCTGCAATCCCCCTCTGATCAGTCACTTGATTCCCCCTCAGTCTGTGGACCAGAAGCTCAGGAGGCAGGTGCTGCCCCACAGGCCATGCTCAGGACTTGCAGCTGAGACCTAGCTCCTCTCTCACCACAGTCACAGACTTTTCCCACTGACCTTCTAAATTGTCTTTGGTGTTCATGGGTTGAGAAGTCTGGAAACCGCCACAGCTGCCAGTGATTCAGTCCTCTGAGGCCTGCTCCAGGTTCACTGCCGCTGCGCACCCACACTGAACTGAGCTCCTCTTCCAGCCAGGTGCGATATACCTTTCTGATCAACCTTCCAGGCTGTCTTTCCCTGGAAATTTCTTTCACTTTGTCTTTTTGTGGGTTCTGCTGCTTTAGAATTTGTTTAGAGCCATTTTTATAGGTATTTGGAGGGGTTTGGGGGAGTGCTCAAGCAAGTCACTGCTTTCACTCAGCCATTTTAGCTCTGCCTCCCTAATAGCTATACTCTTTATTTCCTCAGGTACCAAATACCATTGATTTTATTTCTGCAATATATTTTTTACAACTGGACCCACATCTGTATTCCTACTGGTGCCACCTCAGTAGAGCCCCTACCAGGATTATTACCCACAGTCTCCTAAAAAGTATTTTCAGTCCTCTTTTTTCTCTTTTCTCTAGCTCCCAGACATTTTTCCTTATGCATCATAATCTGGTCTGGTCACTCTTCTGCTCAAAATCCATCAATGGATCCCTATTACCTCTGGTGTAAATATCAAATTCCTTTACTTGGCACTTAAGGTTTAGATTCAAGAAGGGAAAATGCATCTGAAAACAGAGATTTAAAAAAACTGAATGTAGATGGCATGACAGTATTTATGGCTAAAAGAGAAACTAGATGCTGACAGGTAACTAGTTCTGCACACATTGTTTTCAGGGTAAGAACAAACTACTGAGAAGGGTTTTAATTTTCCATTGGAATTCAAAGTATATTAATAAAGGGTAAGTTGAAGACTAGTGAGAAAAGTAGCAAGTTATAACTGATTACTTATGCAAAAGTTTAATTTAAAATAAAATCTAATTCAAGGAAAAGCAACAAGGACTTATTTATATAAAAATATCTGTAAGAGCTCTTTTTGTGTTGGCAAAGAATTGGAAAGTGAGGGAATGCCCATTAATTGAGGAATGGATGAACAAGCTGTGGTATATAATTTTGGTGGAATACTATTGTGCTATAAGAAATGATAAGCAGAATGGTTTCAGAAAAACCTGGGAAGTCTTATATGAACTGATGCAAAGTGAAGGGAGCAGAACCAGGAGAACATCGTACACAATAACAGCAATATTATAGTGATGATCAACTATGAAAGACTTAGCTACTCTGATCAAGACAATGATCCAAGACAATTTCAAAGGATCCATGGTGAAAAAGGCTATCCATCTCCGGAGAGAGAATTGATATACTCTGATTGCTTATTAAAACATACTTTTTTCACTTTCTTTATTGTTATTGGGGTTTTTATATGTTTTCTTTTGCAACTATTAGCATTTGCAACAATTATTAGCTATTGCTATTGGCAACAAAATAGCTATTTGCAACAATTAGCATATGGCTAATATGAAAATGTTTTGCATGACTTCACATTTATAATCAATATCATATTGCTTGCCTTCTCCAGGAGTAAGGAAGTGGTAGCATGGAGAGAGAGAATTGGGAACCCAAAATTTTTTAAAAAGAAATGTTTAAAAAAATTAAATGTAATTGGGAAATATTTAACAAAATAAATAAAAATCAAATTCATTTTTATTAAGGTTGCTTGAACTTAGTTATATTGATAAAGTTATTTTAACTATAACAAGAGATGATCAAGTGTGCTAATATATTAGTCAAATATGTCTAAGAAGTATTCTTTCTACTTAGACTGTTTAGACCACCTGGTGGCAGCGTACTTAAAATAGCAATTTTTAAAAAGTGATGGAATAGACTATTTTTGATAGTTGTATGTGCAAAGTTCAAGTAAGTCTGAACAATTCAGAAGCTAATGCTTATCAGACACTATGTCTTCCTAGGATATGAACACCAAACTGGCATCCATATGGGAAATGTGTACAATACTAAGGATAACTAAGCCTTTGGCCTTATGCTGAAAACATCTTTTTCCTAAAACTTGATAGGTTTGTAAACCACTGTCTGCTTCAATCAGAGTAACCTTTGTATGATGTTCCACTCAAGCATGGCCCTACTTTCCTGGTTACAGCAATCTACAAAAAACAAATGAACAATCCCCAAGAGGTGAAATTGGAGCACTGCTTCTGTAATGGGGCTGAGTTGGTTTAATTCTGACGGCCAGCTAGATAAGCTGGTTTAATTCTGATGGGCAGCTAGATATGCTGGCTTTCTAGTTGATACCCCAGGAATCCTGAATTTCACAGATAAAGTCATTGTAGCTAAAATCTCTCAGCCAGTCAGAGGTTAAGCAGGGACTGGACCATACAATCACAGCTTCAGAACTAGAAAAGTCTTCAGAGGCCATCTGGTTCAATACCCTCATTTTATAGTTGAGGAAACCAACTCCAGAGCAGTTAACAGGGGTCACACAGGTAGTAAGCATTTAGACCCAGATACTGTGGGTTCAAAGAGCCAGGGCTTCTTGGAGGAGAGTTTAAATTAGGGGAGGAAATTAAAAGTAATATTCTCTCAAAAGTAATACTGTCCCTAAATGCATGTCCAGGATCCTAAGCGGTCCACCCTTATGCTTTAAGGAGTCTCCCTACAGCAGTATAGTTAAAATGCCTGGAAAAATATATACGCATATATATATATATATATATATATATATATATATATATTAAATAACCATGTGTGAATCCCCTTGATTGGGGATAAATACCTCCACAAAAGTTCTATTCTGTTGACTAATCATGGCATGACCCTGGGTTCTTGAAGTCTATATCAGTAGATGTCAAGCTCTGGGAGGTCCCACCAAGTGATTAAGGCTTTAAGCATGGGTCTGGTGAAGGACTATTATATCTGAGGGCCAGACTAGCAAAGCACA
This sequence comes from Vombatus ursinus, assembly GCF_900497805.2. Taxonomy (NCBI): domain Eukaryota; kingdom Metazoa; phylum Chordata; class Mammalia; order Diprotodontia; family Vombatidae; genus Vombatus; species Vombatus ursinus. The sequence continues at coordinate 2,185,412 of NW_020955176.1, forward strand.
AAAGATTGGATGTTGATTAACACATTGTCCAGTGACAGCGCTCTCAAAGACTTCCTGCAAATGGGTAGGGGAGTTTACAGTATGCAGCTATAGAGCAAGTACTCACACCAGTGAAACCACCTGCATAAAAAAGCACACTTAAAACTACAGCATGAGGGTGAAGCAAGCCAGGATAGAAGGTAGAGGGAGTCGTGTCATTCCCACCTGGTTGGACTCATGACCAAATGGAAACAGAGTAATGTAGAATGAATGGTACTTGATCCAGACTGGCTAGGAGTCCAAGTTAGGAGGGACAAGGAAGGGCATGTAGATAGAAACAGCTAGAATGACTGATGAATTCATGGGTACAGCTCTTGACTTTAGGAGCATTCTACTAATCTTCATATTTACTTTTCCCTAACTTGATACATTTGTGGGTGCATAAGGTCTATTTATTCAAGGATAATGTGATGTTTTAATAATTGGCTCACTTTAACTGTAGGGACAATATAATAGCCCCTCAAGTATGTGTAGTTCTCTTTTCTGCTTTAGGGAATTTATATGAAAAGAATAGGAATACAACCCTAATTAATTGGAAGCTCCTAATAAGGAAAATTCCTAATATTTATAATTTACATTTATATTTATATTTATCTCTGGCCTCTTTGCACTTGGGTTAACAGAAATGTTTGGGTTAAAAAAAACAGCAGAGTATATTATAGTGTCCATTGATTGACAGGCACTTGAAGAGGAAGTTGGGGTTGGGGGGAAGGAGACTTTTTCTTAGAACTTCTCTCATTCCTTGAGGAGCTGGGTAAACTGGTAGGTAGAATCAGCCTGAGGCTTCTGTTCTGAGATGGCGTTAGCCCCTGGCTTGTTCCCTCCCTTCTTACAGATTATTCTTACTTGCCCTTTCACTTTTGAGTGATTGACCCTATGATGCCAAATCCTTTCTGGCTCAGCCCTTGATAGCCTCACTGCTTTTTCTCCCTTGCCAGACCCTCAAAATCTCCCTGGTTCTGAGACAGCTCTTAGATTTATACAAGTGTCTCAGTGACCAAGTCCTTCACCCAATCTAAGCAGACGTCCTGTCGCACCTAATTGAATTGTCTCTGATTATTTCCAGCAAGTGTACAGGTCTTGTTCATAACTACTTCGGAATGATTCAATCAAAAAAAGTTCTTACCTAACAAAGGTAATTACTTTTAAGTGAGGTAGGGTAATCAATGAACCTCCATGTTTACACTAAAATGGTACATTTGTAAAAGACTGCTTCCTGAGTTGTATAAAATAGCACTCACCCTATGAATCACCCTGTAACCTTGGGCAGACCCAGTTTCTTGGGATGTGAGTAACTTCATTTCTCAGCACCAGAAAAAGACTGAGGGATGAGGGTAGCAGTGAAATAGAAGGAGGTGTCTCTGTGTGTCCTTTCTCTGTGTGGGTATATGCCACAGATGGTTTGTGGTGAGCGTGGCTGTTTCTTTTCTTTGAGACCCTGCACTAAACTGATGCAGTGCCAAAAAGAACATTCCATAAAATCACAGAATAACAATTATGATAATTCATAGTTTTAGAACACTTTAAGATTTACAAAGAACATCTCCCACAACAAACTTGTGAGGTAGGTTATGCAAATATCATTATCCTCATTTTACAGATGAGAAAATTAAAGGACAGAGAAGTGAATGGAATTTTCCAGGGTCACACTGGGAAGAGGTGTCAGAGTTGTAAAGATGGATGAACTCAGGCATTCTTACTCCAAGAGTAGAGTTTGTTTCACTATGCAATGCTGCATCGAATACCCCAAACCCATTTTCTAGATAAGAAAAGAGAAATACAGTGGATCTAAGTGATTTGACAAAGGACATACAATTAGTTAATAACAGAGCAAGGACTAAAGCACAGAAACACAGATTCTCAGATTTGGTAGGCCCCTCAACAGTTGTCTACTCCAGTGATATCTAATCAAGCATCTCTTTTACATCACTGACAAATTGTCACTTAGATTCTGAGTGAAGATTTCCAGTAAGGGAAAACCTATTACATCCTAAAGCAGTCCATTCCAAGGAAGCCTGAGGGCTCAGCAGGAGTCATTGCCACAGAGATCCAGGAAGGACCTTTTTCTCTTTCCAGCCAGCCACATCCCAACAAACAGTCCAAGCATCCAACAGGAACAGACCCTTCCCCACCTCTGACTTTCATTGCCTGTGAATGCTGAAATCCCATGCCTATCCACAAAGAATCTAACACACAGCCTCTGATCCATTCTAACTCTCAAGTCTATTTCCTGCTTGGCAATAGTCATGAGTTGGGGACATTGCTGCTCATGCTACTTGGTGCAGTGGATAGGAGTGCTATGCCTGAAGTCAGTAAAACTCATCCTAATGCTCTTATCAACTACGCACTGGCCAAATTATGCTTTTGAGAAACCATTATGTCAATGTGAATTCTTGATGTTTTCTCCCATTTTTTCCCAACTGGCTGTCAGATTCTGAGATATTGATAGATCTAAAACACAGTTTTAAAACTGATCCTCTTTTCTTCTTTCTCTACACTCTTTCTCAGTAACCTCTATTAGCTCCTATGGGTTAAATTATCACATATTTAGACATATATTCAGACCCAGTTTCTCCCTTAAGTTTCAGTCTCTTATTACCAATTGCCTCCAGAACATTTCAGACTGAATATCCCAGAGACATGTTAAACTCATCACATTTCCCCAAACACTCCCCTCTTCCCAACTTCCCTATTTTCATTGAAAGCACCATTATTTTCCCAGTCACCCAGGTTCATAATCTCAGCATTATCCTTGACCCCTCACTCTACCATATATCCATCCATTCAGTTGCCAAATCTCGCTGTTTCTCTGCCTCTACGAAACCATTTGCTTATGACCCCTTCTCTCCATTCATGCAGTTACCTCCTTAGTTTAGGCCCTCATCACCTCTTGCCTCAATTAGTGTAACAGGTTCTAATTGGTCTCTGTGCTCAAATTTCTCCCTACTTCAGTCCATCTTCCACACTACTGTCAAAGTAATTTTCCTTAAATGAAGATCTAAACATGTCATTCCTCTGCTAGGTCAACTCAAGTGTGTCCCTATTGCCTCTAGGATAAACTATAAACTCCTCTGTTTAGCTTTTAAATCCCTTCACAACCTAGTCCCAATCTCTTTCCAGCCCCCTGGACATTACCTCCCTCCCCCTCCCTGACCATACACCCTCTATAATCCAGCCAAACTAGACTTCTCTCTGTTCCTAACACATGACTGTCTCCATCTTTGCCTTTACAATGCCTTTACAATTATCATTCCCAATCCCTGAAAGGCAGACCCTCCTCACTTCTGCCCAATAAAACCATTTTCTTCCTTCAAGGCACAATTCAATTACCAGTCTTCTATTCCAAATCTGATCTCCTGTAAGTACTAATGTTTTCCCCATGACTATCTTGCTTTGCATCCTCAAGGAAGAAAGAGAGGGACCAGTCAGTCATTAAATGGTGTTTGAACAAGAGCTTAATAAAGACTTGTTGATGAATTGGTCGAATGACTGATGATCTTATCGGTTCCCATATCATCTCTATTCAGAGGACTCCCAAATCTATATATTCAACCCTCATATCTACTAAGCTCTAAGCATCTCTACCTGCCTGCTAGACAAGCAAATGCTTAGTTTTAACTTTTTATTTATTGTTTATTAACCAAAATCTATTTCCCACCTTCCCCACCACTGAAAAAGAAAAGAAAAATAAAATCCCTATATCATACATACATAAATAAGCAAAACAAATCCCCACATTGGTAATATCCCCCTGATAGATAGATAAGTAGATAGATAGATAGGTAGAGAGAGAGAGAGAGAGAGAGAGATGGATAGATAGATACATAGATACATGGATACATAGATACATAGATGATAGATAGATGGATATATAGATAGATGGATAGATAGATGTACCTCATTCTGTGCTCTGAGTGTATGTCATCCTTCCCTGTGTCAGGAAGTAGATGACAAAGCAATGCTTATTAAGCATATACTTTGTAGAAGGCCCTGTGCTAAGCTCTGAGAATATAAAGACAAAATTAATAATTCCTGCCCTAAAAGAGCTTATGTTCTACTGGAGGTGGGGAGGAGAGAACACATACACAGAGAAGTCAATATAGAAGATATGTATAATAAATGCAAAGTAATTCAAGCAGGAGACCACCACCAACTGAAGGAAGGAGGAAAGGTCTTACGTAGGAAGTGGAACTTGATTTGAACCTTGAAGGAATGTAGTGAGTCTAAGAGCAGGAGGAGGCGGAAGGATTTTAGACATGGGAGGGCAAACAGGACAGAGTCACAGAGACAAGAGATGGAATATCATAGCAAATAGGCCAATTCAGCTTGAGTGTAGAGTACACGAGGGAAGACAGTGTGAAAGTCTATCAGTCTGGAAAGATAGATTGGAAACAGATTGTGAAGAGTTTTAAATGTCAATTAGAGGAGTTTGAATTATGTTTATCTTCGAGGTAAGAGGGAGCCACTGATGCTTACTGAGCAGAGGAGACAGCATGATCAGACTTATGCTTTAGGAATATGAATTCTCCAGCTATGTGAAAGATGGATTGGAAAGTGGAGAAACTGGATGCAGGGATACCAACTAAGAGACAATCACATGCAATCAGATATGGGAGACCTATTAGGAGGAGCCTGCCATAGGCCATATAAGATGTATTAAGGGTTTGATCTAGGGGTGGAGAACATGTGGCCTGGAGGTCACATGTGGCCCTCTAGGTCCTCAAGTGCAGCCCTTTGACTGAATCCAAACTTCACAGAACAAATCCCCTTAATAAAAGGATTAAAACTTGGACTCAGTCAAAAGCCCACACCCAAGGACCTAGAAGGCCACATATGACCTCCAGGCCACAGGTTCCCCATCCCTGATAACAGGAGTTACAGGAGTAACTGGAGACAGGTATGAGCTATGTGAAGGTAAAATTAACAAGATTTGCCAATTGATTCAACCACAAGAGTAAAAGTCAGAAATTGAGGATGTGACTTTAGTGCCTAGAAGGATGGTGGTACCTTCATTTTCCATCTTTTATATATGTCCTTGAAAAAGATGAGTTCTTCAGTGAGTTTCTTGAGAATCCACATTGGTCTATTTAGACAGCTGCCCTTTCCTTGTTCATTGGAATCATTTCTGCCTTTGTCTTTAGAATTTCATTTTTTAGAGCCTCCCATACCCCTTGGTCTGGCGAAATATTAGATCATGGGATCCTAAGTATCTTTTCCACCAGTACTTTGAAGTCCATTGTTTCCAAATCTGGGATGTACAGCAGATTAAGCCTGGTTTTCCGGTTCTCTATCATGACCTTTTGGGTAGAATGGTCCCTTGTCTATAATGTCATCTCATTTCTATTTCAGCAAGTCCTTCATGATTCTGCTCAGAACCAGGTCTGGAATACCCATTCCCCTTGTTGCTTCCATCACTTTTTGAAGGGTGAAATTACAATTAATGCAAGCCAAGAATTTATTAGCTCTTCTGCTTTTGGCACAGTGAGAGAGCTCTAGCAGATGTCTGGATAGCTGAAGTCTCTCATCACTACACTATCATGTTTCCATGCAAGATTTGTGATCTGGATCCCAAATTCCTCAGCTGATGCCTTCTTTTTCCTGGTGGTCTGTAGTATATTCCCACAAGTAACACATCCTCTTCTTTCTCTGTTGATTCCTACCCAAATGCTCTCTACCATATTTCCTCCTTGGGTTCCTGGGTTTCCTCTATCCTCTTAACTATATCCTCTTAACATGCAATGCTACCCTACCATTTCATTGATCTGTCATGTCTCTTTGAAATAAAGTTTATATATATATATATATATATATATATATATATATATATATATATACACATACACACACACATATACATACACACACATACATATATATATATATACACACATATATATTATATAATATTCCATGCCTTATTTTAGTAATGAAAATCCTACCAGTTCTCAGTGATAGCTGCAATATCAAATTTGTCTCTTTGAGGGACTATTTCTTCTTTTTTTTTTTTTTGTCTTTATACTCCCATCACCTAGCACAGTTTCTTGTACCCAATATCTGCTCATTAAATGGCTTCTAAACTGAATTTGTTTAATTATTGCCCATATTATATACATTTATATATTGACATCTGAGGTCATAGGTTTTATCATTGTCTCTTTTTAAAATGTTATTTATTATAAATCACTGGTCATGTCTTCTGCTATTCTTCTAACTATATATATATATATATATATATATACATATATATATATATATATACATACCAGCTTCTGATTCCAAATTCAAGGTTTTAGCCACTATGATAATCAACTGAAATTCATTAAACATTTTTTATGTTTAAGTATTAGCACCGTGCTATATACCAAGAAGATTAGAGAGTGCTAAGATATAGCCCCAGCGTCCAAGAGTTTATAATATTATTGAGAAAACACAGCAACTACTCATGGAATGTCTTCATTATTCAAGATAGACCCAGAGAATGAAGGGATACCATGAAGAGGTATATTTGCAGAGTGAAACATGCCTCTTAAACATACATATAAGGCATAGATAGACATTTGAGACTGATTTAATATTCCTCCTCCTTACACTTTGTTTCCCTTGAAAAGTAATCTCTCTCTTGTCAAACATGCCATCCACCTTGCCTGAATTGCACTCTCTCCTCACCTTTGTCTCTTGGAACCCCTGCATCTCTTCAAGACTCAACTTAGCAGATGTCTCCTATAGGTCTTTCTTTATTCGCCCAGTTTTTAATGGGCTCTACCATACACAAAGTACTATGTTTCCAGAATTAGGGGTTTTCTCCATCCTCTTCCTTTAGTCTTAAGCTCTCTTAACAGGATTTGCAAGAATTCAAGAAAATCCATAGTTTACTAGCCCTTGTCAGATATACTCCACCTATGACCAAGAGTCCATCATTCCTTTATGGTAAGTCATGTCCCGAAGTCCCAATTCCGTTCTCAAGACCCCATCGTTCTGGTTAGCTATTTTCTCCCAAGATATGTCATTCTCTTTTAGGTTCTCTACGTTCACCTGGTTATAGCTATAAAAACGCCCTTTTGCCCCTACTAAGGTTTTTAGTTTTTTGACCACTACTTCATAACTCTTTACAACATTTTTAGATTCTTCCTCACTGTAGCGTGGATTTACCAATAAATCACCAGGTGTGATTGGTTGTTGCTAGGCTTGACAAGTCTCGGGAGGCTATTTGTCATATCCCAAGTATGTGTTCAAGGAGGACAGAATCTCTCTGATACTGATAATATCAAATAGATATCTAGCTGCATCACTGTTTTTGATCAGGTAGTCACCAAATGCCCCCTATTCATTTTATTCTTCTGACCATTACTGATTGACCTCTTACCTAATGGTGTCTTTGGAACCATTCCTTCGAGCAAAAGATTCTGCTTATTCCTAAGAGGGTCAAGTTTACCCTTGCACAGGAAAAGTGCCCTTCCTGTCACTTGGCTGTCAATATTCAATGGTCCTTTGTCATTCTTTTTCTGTCACATTCTTCCACACTCCTGATAGGATTTTCCTCTTCCTCTTCACAACCATTTTCTTCTTTCTTTCCTTCTTGAACCACTACCTTCTGTCTTCTATTCTTTCCAAGAACAATTCATTTTCCCCATAACCCTGTATCACTTTCTCCTCCAGGACAGAGATCAACTTATATTTGATTTATACATAGAGACTACTTGGGAGTTGGTTGTTGTCCTTTGTTCTCCAAGAGGACCAAAATGACATCACTACATTGGAGTCAAGGGGATGTGACTGACCAGTTCAATACAAGCTCAGAAGGCTGTACCACAGCTTGTCCCTATCAACATTTGGTGCGGAGATGTCTCTGAATTTGTGCATTTCATGTTTCTTTTGAGCTGCTGTGATTCTGCTTCATTCATAGAACACAGTGGCTTCTTTGATGTGGGCACACCATGCTGGGCTGTCCTTTGCCAGGATCTTCCATGTTATGCAATTGATTTCAAAATTCTTCAGAGAGACCCTGAGAATGTCCTTGTATCTCTTCTTCTGACCTCCATGTGAGCACTCACCTTGTGTGAATTCTCCATAAAATAGTCTTTTAGGCAAATGTTTGGCATTTGAACAATGTGGCCAGCCCATAAGAATTGAGCTCTCTGCAGTAGAGTTTGGATGCTTGGCAGTTTAGCTTGAGAAACCTCAGTGAGTGGTACCTTATCTTGCTGGTGATCTTTAAAATCTTCCTAAGACAATTCAAATTGAAGCAATTCAGTTTCCTGGCATAGTGCTGATATATTGTCCAGGTTTCACAGGCATACAACAATGAGGTCAGCACAACAGCTCTGTAGACCTTCAGTCTGGTAGGCAGTTTTCTCTCCCACACATTCTTTCAGAGCCTCCCAAACACTGAGCTCTGGCAATGCATATGTCAACCTCATCATCCAGGTGTACATTCCTGGAAAGTATACTGCCAAGGTAAGTGAACTTATCCACAGCATTCAACATTTCTCCATTTGCTGTAACCAATGGTTCTATGTATGGATGATGTGGTGCTGGCAGGTGGAGAACTTGTGTTTTCCTGTTGTTATTAGGCCAAAATTAGTACAAGCAGCAGAGAATTGATCCATGCTTCATTGCATCTCAGCTTCAGAGGTTACACTGAGTACACAATCATCTGTAGAAGGATCCCAAATACAGCATTCCCTGTAGTTCACTGACCACTTCTCTCCATTATTGCTTGAAAGAAGATTCTTAGTCCTTTTCTTCTTGCTGGTAACTGCCTTAGCTAACTCTTAGGATTCACTTTCCATTTCTGCTTAGTACATTGTGGGCTTTCATTTATTTCATTTATTTGTGACTGGCTTTTCACTTTTTCTATAATAAAACATTTGTTATCTGCTCAGTTGCTTTTAACTGACAACATGCACATTCTAGCCATCGTTATTGCTCACTCTTTGTACATGGGGTTTTCTTGGCAAAGATTCTGGAACAGTTTGCATTTCCTTCTCCAGTAGATTCTAACCATACCCTACTTCAAATGGAAGCTACTCCATAAGCAGAGATACAACTTAAAAACAAATTAGATTAAATAACTTAATCTTGTATCTCCTTAACTCTGAGCTTCAGATGTCCTATTAGACTTCCCTGACTGCATTCACGGCCCATGTTCCCAGATTTTGCTGTTCACTACACCATTGATGTTAAAGTCAATAAAAACTGGGCCACTTAACTAGCCAATAAGGATCCCTGCTGGTTGCATATCGACCTAGAGAACCACATGTTAACGTTATCTGTGTTCTGTTGTATTTTTTGGTTAAATATTTCCTAATCATATCTTAATATGACTCAAGCCAAACTTGAGAGTATTCTGGGCCCTCAGACCACTGTTTGATGCTACACAATATACCATGGTTGACAGCTATTCTATGAAAACAGAAAACACAATTTAGACTGAGCATAGGTGAACACAACAATGTGTAATGATACATAATAGTACACCACTGCGTGTGTGCTCATGTCTTATCTCCTCTTATCCTTACCCCCTAGAATGTAAGCACCTTGATAATATATACTTTTAAGGTTCATTTTGTAACTCCCACAAAGTACAACATAGCATTAAATATAGTAAGTGACTAAAACAAAAAGTCTAAAATAACTTACAACAAAGTTAGCTGGTCAACATTTAATGGCATTTAATCTTTCTTGTGCTTCATCATCTTAATTACACAAATAACAAGTAATTGATGCAAATTCATTACTCCTTCACAGAATCACAGAATTTCACAGTTGGAAGAGACTTCAGTGGCCATCTAGTTCAACCCATACACAAAAGGAATTCCACTTATAACATAGCCAACAACTGGACACCTAGAGGGCAAGCCCATCATCTATTGAGGCATTCAATTTCACTTTGTCGGGGGGAGGCAGCTAGGTGATGCAGTGGATTGAGCACTAGTTCAACTTAATATGAGGTGCCCCAAAAGTCTTAGTGAAGTTTTAAGCTATTAAAGCTTATTAAATCTTAAAATTGCACTAAGACTTTCGGGATACCCTGTAGTGCATTTTGGGTTTATAAAGTACTTCCCTTGGAATATTTCAATAAGGTAGGTAGATTAAAAAAAGAATTAAGGAGGTAAAATTACTTCATGAGATCAGAGATCTAGAGGCAGAAGAGACAATTGAGGTCACCTAGTCCCTCATTTTATAGAAGGGAACCAAGGCCTAAGGAAAGTAAAAATTCGAACCCAGATCCTCTGACTCCAGAGGCAGTCTACTTTCCTCTGCCTTCTAAACTTTTTGGATCCCCAAATCTGTTATCTAACTCATTAGCTGTCCTTCTTAATTTTTATCATTATCTGAAAATATGCTTTTGCTTGTGGACATATTGCTAGGAGATGTCAGAACCAATCTCTTAACTCCAAATCCAGTACTATCAACCAATATTTACTGAGCATTTTCTATGTGCAAGGATTAGCATCATACTTGACATCCAAGGGCTTATAGAGATAAATGATATAGCCCCTCCTCTCTCAGAGTTTCCAATATTGTTGGGAGAACTCATCAAAAACTCATGGAATATCTTCATTTTGCAAGACAGATCCAAGGAGTGATGAGACAGACGTTAGTCAGAGTCACATATGCAGGGTGAAGTATGCCCCATGAATGTACATACACATGAAGCATAGACATTTGAGACCAATTTCACGTTGCTCCTCCTCACATTCTGTTCCTTAGGTACCTCATCCCATCTCTTGCCTCCATGTCTTTGCACAGGCTGCCTCCCTTGCCTGAAATGCTTTCTCCTCTCATCTATCACTTAGAATCACTAGCTTCCTTCCAGACTCAGCTAAAGAGGCACCTCCTACACGAGACTTTTCTTTATCTCCCCATTTGTTAGTCCTCCCCACACACCTAAAGTATTTTGTATTTATTTTGCATATATTTTGCATTCATTTACCAGTGTATGTTCTTTTCCCCTAACAGAATGTGAATTCCTTGAGGATGAGATTGTTTCAGTTTTGTTTTGTTTTGTTTTGTTTTTTTATACTCAGTTCTCATCACAAGTGCTTTGTTGAATTGAATTGAATCTAATCTAATTCATACAGAACTCATTGGGCCAAACAAGTTGACCATGAAGGGTACTATAGAAAAAGTCTTAAGGGAAAATCACCATTATTCAATAATGTTGGCCAAAAGTTGATGAAACTATGCTAGGGGAGCAGCAAGGATCCACAGCTGCCCATGCTGCTAATGCCCATTTGAAGCTTTTGCTCTAATGCAAAGTTCCTCTGTGTAGAGTATGAAATCCTAGTCAGTAGAGCTGTGTGCCCATGCAGGATAATGGGCTGCACAGCTATGCAACTGCAGTGATCCCCCAATTACCACTATATTAGGAAAAGTTATTGGAAAGAACTCCCCACCCACTATCATAAAATGGGAAAAGCTTTAGCTCCTTTACCTGATGATCCATTTATGATACTTGCTCACTGATCCTCTTTCACAGTCCTCTTTTAACTGGTTGTCTGTTCAGAGAGACTGGTCTCCAAAAACCAACTTTATTTCATTATGGTTTATTATTGTATTTAGTTCAGTGAGTGCGTGCAAATGAGAAAGCCGTCTGCAAAGCTCCCTCATCTTGGGAGTAATTACTGCCTCAGTGCCTGGAAAGAAAGAAAAACAAATAGTAATCTTTGCTAATTGAAACAGTAAAATATGTGCAGCTCCAAACTATTCTGTTCAAAATCTTAAGAAGAGGGGAAAAAATGGAACTCTAGCCCTCCCTACCCCTAAACCGTAGATTATAAATCTGCCATGATGCTCACTCCCTTTCTTCCCTGCTCATCTACCTTCTACAGCACTTAGGTGTACATTTGCATGTGTGTTTGAAAATCATGATACTGGTATTAATTATTTTTAAAATTTGGGGGAGAATTGTTCTATAATTAAATTCTTTTCCCATGGGAAACTTTACATTGCTTGATTTCATTTCCTATGCTCCTTTTGCAAAATGAGATGTGAAAAGAAAGTGCTTCCTTTGTTCTAAAATGTTCTTTCACTTTTTTGTCTTTCCTTCCTTCAACTTTTTAAGCCTCAGGGAAGACTCCAATCTGAAGCTGAGCTCAGGGTGGTTCTTAGCTTTATTTGTTGCATTTTTGTTCTGTCTGTGTCTGTCTGTCTCTGTGTTCGTCTGTCTGTCTGTCTCTCTCTCTTTTATACTCTCTGACAGTACCAACCCTACCCCCTTTAGATCCAGTCCATACCCATAAAGCATAACCAAATGACAGTCAAATATGCGTGCTTTGGAGAGGGCAATGGAAATAGCCAATTGGTATGGAAGTGATTAGATCACCACAAAAAATAGTTTACTTCAGTTGTTAAGAAGTACAGCTCATTGTTTGTTTAGTTTGGAGCCAGAATATCTTAGGGAAGTAAGAGGCACTAAAACTTAGAGGATATTGACTGAACAGTCCACAGTGTAGGAACGTTTAAGATGAGCCCCTGGTTAGCAAGAATAATTAGGTAAGTGTTGCCTATGTTTGAACTGCATAGGACATCCCCCAAGGCCAGCCTTGTTTGGATGTTCCCCACCCCCATAGACTTTCCCAGAAGTATACTCTGCTGTTCCTAGGTCTCTGCCTTTCCTCTTCCCCTGCTATTGGACAGAGTCCTCTATCTTCTAGTTCAGTCACCACCCATTCAACTGAAAAAGATAAATTTGTCTAAAAATGTTGATTTGAGTACCTGTCTCATGCTGTTTACCTCAAACATAGAAAACTGTAATTAATTACTAGTTGTGGCTCTTGTTTGGCTATTTCAATTTCCCCAATAACTGAATTTAATCTACTCTCAAGCATGTGATTCATTTATTGATGCATAAGTGAAGAAAAATAATCAACTACACATTAGAAAATCTAATGGCCACATGTATAAAGGTACAAAAATTGTCTGACTGGCTCAGACCCATCATCCACTCTGTTCAGTATTTTCTCTGAAATTAGCACCAAGGGGCATGCTATTGTAGTGCAGGGCTATCTTATCTGATGTCAAGGCCAAAACATTAGGAATATACCTTTCAGACATTCTTGGTTTTTTTTTTTAATTTTATTGTGGATGTATCATCCCAAAGTTTGTATGAGCCTTTGAGGTTAAACACAATGCCTTGCACATTTTCGTTGTTGTTTAGTCGTTTCAGGCATGTCTGTTTCATCATGGGGTTTTCATGACAAAGATACTGGAGTGGTTTATTATTTCCTTCTCCAGCTCATTTAACAGATGAGAAAACTGAGATAAACAGGGGAAATGACTTGCCCAGGGTCACAGAGCTAGTAAGTGTCTAAGGCTGGATTTAAACTCAGGTCCTCATGATTCCAGGCCCGGCACTCTATTCACTGTGCCATCTAGCTGACCCTTGCAGATAATAAGCTCTTAATACATATTTGTTAAAATTAAAACTATTTTGCAGTCAAATATTTATAATGCCAATGGCAGGGAAGAATTAGAAAAGTCATGAACAGGGTTCTGTTTATGTATCTATATGGTCAACTTTAATCATTTGATTGAACCAACTTCTAACTTGTGGAGAAGTAATGCCTACCTTCAATAAAAAGGACATCCTTGAATTTCCTCAAGAGCATGTAAAATTTCACATATTCTTCATTTCATAGTAGGTACCAATACTTAGGTGGTATTTTCTCATCATGTCTTGGAAAACTGAGGCATAGAGTCTTACTTCAGTGACTGTTTCAGTTTTTGTATCTTCAATCACATAGCACAGTCCGTGGCTCATAGGACGCACTTAAATTGAATTCGGGGTAGATGCCTTTCAGATGTTTTTGCTCACCTGTGCTTTATTTCTGAATTCAGTCTTTTATTAGAAATAGGAGTTGTCCCATTCTGGAGAACAATTTGAAGTTATGCCCAAAGGGCTATAAAACTGTGCATACCTTTGATCCAGCAATACCACCACTAGGTTCTTATCCCAAAGAGATCATAAAAAAGGGAAAAGGACCCACATGTACAAAACTATTTATAAAAGCTCTTCCTGTGGTGGCCAAGAATTGGAAATTGAGGGGATGCCCATCAACTGGGGAATGGCTGAACAAGTTGTGGTACATAATGTTCTAAAAGAAATGATAAGCAGGTTGATTTTAGAAAAACTTGGAAAGACTTATATGAGCTGATGCTGAGTGAAGTCAGCAGAACCAGGAGAACATTGTACACAGCAACACCAATATTGTGCGATGATCAACTTTGATAGACTTAGCTCTTCTCAGCAATACAATGATCCAAGACAATTCCAAAAGACTCATGGTGGAAAATTCTATCCACATCCAAAGAAAGAACTATGGGGTCTGAATGCAGACAGAAGCATACTGTTTTTACTTTTTTTGTTTTTGTCTTTTTTATGTTTTTTTTCCTTTTATTTGGATTCTTCTTTCACAACATGACTAATGCGGAAATATGTTTAACATGATTGGATTGCTTGCTGTCTTGGGGAGGGAGGAAGGGAGGGAAAGAAGGAGGGAGAAGAATTTGGAACTCAAAATCTTACAGAAATGAATGCTGAAAACCATCATTACGTGTAATTGGAAAAAAATCAAATACTGTCTACACAGGTGATTCCTCTGGTGTAGACACTGCCCAGATATGGAACTTCCCTAGTGGAACTTCCTAGAATCTTAGAGAGTTGCCTAGAGCACTAAGAAGGTTAAATGACTTGCCCAGAGTCACACATACAACCACTTTGTGTCAGAGGAGAGACTTGAACCCGGGTCTTCCTGTCTCCACATCCAGCTCTCTTTCTGATAGAAAAGAACATTTGGACTCTAGACGAAACTACAAAAGAGAATTTTTATGAGAGGCTGGGGAAGTGGCAGCAGTTTGGCCTTCAGAGGGTAGCTGAATACTGAATTTTAGATGACATAGAGTTTGAGAAAGGGACCCCGATATTTCCATATTTTTAGAGAGAAACCTAGATCGTGGGCTACGGCCGTGAGGCAGACCCCGGCTTTGATCTGGGCCCCATGAGCCCAATGAGCAGAAGTCAACGATGGCCACATCCTGGACTCTTTGGAAGGCCCTTTTTTGCAGACCTCTCCCCAGATGGGAGAGACTGAGGGTGGATTTTTTTTCCCCTTGGTGGTGTTTGTAGTGTCACTTACCATTTATCATGGCCTGTCAGACAAGCCATTATAACATTTGCTTAAGTATTTAAGTGGCGTTTGTTCTCTCCTTTAAGCCAGGGGTAGCTGAGCCTTAATTAAAGCATATTTGCATACATTAATAGCACCCAGCTTCTCTACATTTTTAACTGACTTTTGCATTCAAAACATGACATTTCAATAACAATAGTTGTCAGTGCCCGAGCCCTTATTTATACCACAATTACAGGTCCTGTTAATTACAGCCCAGGCTGGCTTTCTCCCAGCTCCTTCTGACAGACCCTGCCTATACTTTGCTCAGGCCGCCTCTTCGAATGTCCCAGGCTGTGCATTTCAGCATTTAAAGAGCAGGGAAGCAGTGCATGCAGGTGGGTCCTCTTTATCTCCAGCTCCTTCTGAAGTTCTGGGCCCTGGGGAGTCCATGAGGGGACTTCCCATGTTTCTTTCACATCAGAGGACACTGGGGCTGGCAGCTTCTGGCCAATATCCCAGTAGTTATAAATCACTGATCTAGTCTATCTAAAGCTAAGAACCACCCCGAGCTCAGCTCCAGATCTGAATCTTCCCTGGGGTTTAAAAAATTGAAGGAAGGAAGGAAAATAATTGTGCTAGGGTCATGGGCAGCTGGGGAGAATGTGGAATGGGGAAATTTTTGTCATCAGATCCAAAATCTGCCTTGTCTTCCTGTAGGGGCCATGTCTTGGTCCTACTTCTATCCAAAGGAACAACAAAGAATATATCTAATGCCCTCTATCAATCATGCCTTTGCCCCTTCTCCAAGCTAAATATCCTTATTTCTTTCATCAGTTCCTTTTATGGCATGATTTCCAGACCCTTTGTTGTCTCATTTGCTCTCCTCTGGAAACACTTTATTTGTCAATGTCTCTGAAAAAGCAGCACTAATAAGGATACACAAGATTCTAGAGGTATACAACCAGCATCTAGTACAGTGCCTGGCACATAGAAAGTCCTAAATAAATGTGAAGTTTTACCTTATTCAATTATTGAATTAAAGCTTCTCCCACCTTTGCATTCCCTTAGGACGAAATTCCTTCATTCCATTCACCGTGGCAAATAGTAATCTGCAGTTGATTTTCATTATAATGCTTGTTTGTTTGTTTGTTTTTTTAAGTAGCTTTTGAGAAAGATGGTAAACAAAGATTTCCAAACTAGACTCAGAGGGAGTAGTCCCAGCTTTGGCCCAATCCAGTGCCTGCAGAGTTGAGAAGGCCTAGGGCTATTCCACTTTATTTACCTTCCACTTACTACCTACCAGTGTCCAGTCCTGACTGTGCTTTTGCCTTCCCTCTTCCCCAACCGTCTCCACTCTATCCTTCTTCCCTGTGCTTGTGGCTATGATACTTGGGAACCAGGAGAACAAATGTCCTGGGGAGTTCTAAAATTGCAGAAGCAGCTGGGGAGCAAGAGACTTTTCAAAAAAGTATCCCCTATACCCAGAGGAGCATTTGTGAGAAGGATGATGCCCTAACCTACCATTTCCCAAACACAGAGGCTGGGACAACAAATAGGACCCTCAGCAGACAAGCCCTGTTTGGGGTTCTCAGGTTCCTGTCCAAACATGCCTCCCTAAGCTCCAGACTACAGACACCCTGGACTGGCTAGCTGCTCACAATATCCGTGAACCGTCAATGACTTCAGAGAGCTTATGCAGAATTCCTGGAGCTGAGAAAGGCCACAGAAAGTCAATATAGGCCAAAATGTAACAGAAGTCACAGGGTGTGACAGTTGGACTTGTTTCAATATACTGTTTTTGAGGGGATGGGAATAGCATCTCTCTAATTAGGTCTCATAGAATGCAAAGATTAGAGGAGCTCCTAGTCTTTTTGGCATGGGGAAGGGGGGGGGGGGTATACAATTCAGTTAGCAAATAAATAAAAATGTTGTAGAAACACCTACACACAAGAGCCTTTCCAATCTGCTGAGAGCAAGCCTACCATTTTAGAAAGGGCCATTAGTCTTAATCCAGTGAACCCAAGAAAGAAAATGTCTTATCAGTGGGAGGACATTGAAGACGTTGTTTTTCTTACCTAGAGCCCTAAGGTCCTGGAGCCTTTTAGAGGAAACAACAGGTCAACTTAAACCCAGCAAATGATAGTTAGAAATTGTAGTTTAAGAAGCCACAAAACATTTAGACTAAAATAAGAAAGTTTTCTTTTTTCACACTTCTAATTACATTACCCTGCTGTGTTATTTCCAAACTCTTACATTTTCTTTTCCCGTAAAAACAAACTCTAGTAAATGCAGCCTTGTAGACTGGAGTATGTGGTATGCAGGGGTAAGAAAGAAAAAGAAAAAAGAACTAGATATCAGAATAGGAAACCCTAATAGCACCATTGAGGCAGCTAGGTGGTACAGTGTATAGAGCCCTGGGGCTGGAGTCACGAAGACTTGAGTTCAAATTTGGCCTCAGATACGTACTAGCTGTGTGACCTTGGGCAAGTCACTTCAACCTGTTTGCTTTAGTTTCCTCATCCATAAAATGAGCTGGAGAAGAAAATGGCAAACCACCCTATTATCTTTGCCAAGAAAAGCCCCAATGGGGTCATGAAGAATCCAACACCGCTGAACAAAAACAAAAACAGCAGTCAAGCAAAAGAAGGTAGTAAATGTAGTTTGAAATAGGCTATGTTGGATCTCTGAGTTCAGTAAGTCAGGCAGAAACCAGGACCAAGAAGGATCAAACAACTATACACAGAGTTGGGCTCAGGGACCAGGGATGTTCAGTTAATTTTGTTATGGAAACAAAAAGTAAACAAAACTCACCTAATATGACTCAAGACAGTGGGCAGAACAAAAGAAATGATACTCCCAGATTAAGTCATAGCTAGGGTAGCATTTTCATTTCTGAGGACTCAGGTTTTAGGATATTAACAACCTGGAACATGAGCATAAGAAGGTGACCAAAATGGCAAGTAGGATGGCAACTGTGCCATATGAAGATCATTTAAAGGAACTGAGGGCATGTAGCCTTGAGAAAAAAAAAAACACAGAGAATTCATGAGATCTAGCTTAAAATATATAAAAAGCAGGCTTATTTAAAAATAGATTAAGATCTGATTTGTATTATGGGGATTCTGGGTCCTATAAGCAGCAACATGAAGGACTAAATATTTTCTCTGATTCCCACGACCTCTCAAACCTCTCCAAAAGAGAAATTATGTGTCTAAAAGAAAGCAACTGTAGCTGTCTTCAAGGTCTAGGACATCCAAAATCCAAAGGAGAGCTAAACAACAGCAGCAACGGCAACCACAATCACAGCAACAAAACCATGAGCTGAAGCTCACTGACTCTAAACTCACTCAGCACCCCTTCCCCATTTCTTGTGCTACCGGCAGTGAGGGTACACTAACAAACTCAAGGACCCAACATGTAGACTTTCAACAAAATCTAAGCCCACACTCTGGTATCCCCTCTCTCTTTCCAGTGTCCTCCACACTACGGATGTTTGCTTGGGCTGCCGCATGCAGCATGGCAGCAGCCCTTCAGGAGCAAAAGCTTGCTGTGGATGACATTCCTGTAGCACCAGAGCTGCAAAGCTCTGAATTACTGGAGCTACTATAGAACAACCTCATAGTACCGGCATGACAACTCTATGAACTGTTGGTGCTGGGCCAGAGAACTGAGGACCAGAGAAAATAGAATAGGACACCAGGATGGAACAGCATGTGTGTAGGTAGTGGGGAAGGGAGGTAGAGCATTCCACTAAGCCTGAGAGATGGAGCATAGCATCAAATAGGGCCAGTTCTGACCGCCTGAAAGTCACTTGGGGCAGAAACTTAGCCTGGTGAACCATGAATTGACCCATGTGGGAGGAAACTGAAATACTTTGGGATCCAGGTCCCAATAAATCAATAGATTAATCAATAAATATGTATCAAGTGCCTACTATGTGCTGGTGATACAAAAAGAGGCAAAAGACAATCCTTGCCCTCAAGGACAGTCAGTCTAATGGGAGAGACAACAAACACATGTATCTAAACAAGCTATATATAGGATAAATAAGAAATAATTAACAGAGGGAAGGAGGATGAATGCAGAGGAGTTGGAAAAGTCCTCCTATAGAAGATGGGATCTTAATTGAGACTTAAAGGAAGCCAAGGAATCCAGCAGGCAGAGACTAGAAGAGAGAGCATTTCAGGTATGGTGGACAGCCTGAGAAAATGCCCAGAGTTGAGAGACTGTGTTTTGTTAATGGAATAAGCCAGGAGGCCAGCCTCCCTAGATCAAATAGTGCAGGGAATAAAGTATATAAATACTGAATAGGTAGGAGTGGACTAGGTTATAAAGGGCTTTAAATGCCAAGCAGAGAATTATGTATTTGATCCTGGAGGCAATAGGGAAGCACTGAGGCTTATTGAGTAAGGGGGTGACATAGTCAGACTTGAACTTTAAGAAAATCACTTTAATGACTGAATAGAGAATGAAATGGAGTGTGGAGAGACTTCAGGCAGGCAGACCCATCAGCATGGTCTAGACTTGAGGTGATGAGCCTGCACTAGAGTGGTGGCAGTGTCAGAGGAGAGAAGGGGGTATGGTTGAGAGATATTGCAAAGGTGAAATCAACAAGCCTTGGCAACAGATTGGCTAGCAGTGGTGAGAGTGAGGAGTCCAGGAAGACTCCTGGGTTGTGAGCCTGAGGAACTGGGAGGATGGTGCTGCCCTCTACAGTACTAGGAAGGTAGAGCAAGGGGGTGGTTTAGGGACAAAGATAGTGAGTTCTGTTTTGGACGTGTTGAGTTTAATATGTCTACTAGACATCCAGTTTAAGATGTCTGAAAGGCAGTTGGAGATGTGAGCCTGGAGGTTATCAGACAGTATGAGGCAGGATAGGTAGATTTGAGAATCAACAGCATAGAGATGGTAATTAAATCCAGGGGAGCACTTTCACAAAGTGAAGTAATGTAGAGGTAAAAGAGAAGAGGGCCCAGGACAGAACCCTGTGGGATACCTACAGTTGGATGTTGTGATCTGGATGAGGATCCAAAAAATGAAACTAAAAAGAACCAGTCTCTGGAGGAGGAGAACCAGGAAAGAGTGATGTCTCAAAAACCTAGAGAGAAGAGAATATCAAGGAGGAGAAAGTGATTGATAGTGTCAAAGGCTGCAGAGAGGTCAAGGAGAATGAGGATTGAGAAAAAGCCACTGGATTTGGCAGCTAAGAGATGATTGGTAACTTTGGAGGGAACAGTTTCCATGG
>NW_020955176.1:2205818-2230373 GCF_900497805.2 Vombatus ursinus
AGGTTAGCCTTGGTAAGGAGTAAGATCACCTCATCACATGAGTGGTGAAGAAGTAACAGTGGCAGAAGGCATCTGAGTGATAGGAGATGAAGAAGAGAGGCGATGAGGGAGGTCACATCAAATAACCTCAATTGGGTGGGGGGGGTAAAATATAAGGTAAGGTTCTCGGCTGAGAGGGTGGGGGAGGGGAGCAATGGGGGGTTTGAAAAGGATTCTCCACTCACTGTGGAGAAGAGGACAGCGAGTTGATAAGGGAGATATAGTAGGATTGCCTAGCATCAGTGAGAGCCCAGTTGAGGCTGAGTAACATAAATGTGTAGTGAACCCAATCAGAATGGTTATGTGATTTTCTCCACCTTCCTTCAGCAGCACAGGTGCAGGAACAAAGGCAGTAAATAGTGGGAGTGATCCAAAGCTGAAGCTTGACTGGGTATAATGGGCAAAGTGATAAGGGGTGGAGGTGTAGAATCCACAAGGTTAGGGCAGTGTAGAATTTAATTGCTTCACCAAGGTGTAAAGATGTGGAAGAGAGAAGAGAATGGCTGGTACAGGGGAGATGGCCTGGGAGGGAACTAATGGGTTAAGGGACTGGAGGTCATGGTATAGACAAAAAGTAGGGTTTGGTAAAGGAAGGCAGAAGGAGAGGTGAAAAGCCCAATAGATTACAGTTGGATAAGAGGATCTGAGAATTCTTAAGTGTGGATGTCATTCATTTGTGGATGAAGGCAAGATTAAGGGTGTTACTTGCTTTGTGTGTGGCTAAGGTTGGGTGGAGGGATAGGTCAAGGGAAGTGAGAAGTTTGAAGAACAGAGTGAGGGAGTTTGAGAAGAACTGTTCGAGGAAGATTAAAGTTACGTTGAAGTCTTCTAATATGAGGGGAGGATCTGGGGAGGAGAGAAATATTGTGAGCTCAAAGACCTTGAACATAAGCAGATAAATCAATAGGGAAAACATTAACAATAGAAAAAAAATGGCCTCTAGATCTAGTGAATAAGCTCAGGCATCTCTGAATAAATACTACAAAACAAAGAAAAATGATCCAACATTTGAGGGGACAGAGGACCCTACAGAATATGAAGAGAACATAAAACCACAACATGCTATTCCTCAGTGGTTCAAAAGAGAAATGAAAATTATAAGAGCAGAATGTATGGCCTGAACAGCAAAAACAATGGTCAGAACAGAAAAGCTGGAATCTGTAATGGCAAGTCTCACTAAAGAAACAAAAGATAGAATAATAGATTGGGAATGCAAATATAGTGAAGTAAAGGACAATCTAGATGAAGAGAAGCAAAAAAAGACCCAATAACAATAAAAGAAAAGGTGCTCGTTATGCAAGCAAAACATGCTGATATCAGACAGGATGCATAAGGACAACCTGAGAATCAGAGGTCTCTCAGAAGAACATGACAAGAAAAAAAATCTTAGTATTATACTGTAGGAAATAATAGAAGACAATTGCCTAGAACTTTTGAACAAAGAAAATGAAATTCCAGTTGAAAGAATTCACACCACATTGCCTCTAGAAAGAAAAAAATAAACCCAAGACTGTGAAGTCTAAAAGACACAGCAGTTAAATTTAATCACACGATTCAGAAACAAAAAGTTCTGCAAAAAATTAGGGGAAAAACCTTCAAATACAAAGGAAAAGAAATTCAAATAATGCAAGACTATTCTGTACCCACCAGAAAATGTAGGAGGGAATGGAATAATGTGTTCTGAAGAACAATGGAGTTCAAGCTAAATTTCAGGGTAACCTACACTGCAAATCTGAGCTTAACTATACATAAAAAGGGTAAGTTTCAACAGTAAAGAGGCATTTGAAACATTTTTGAAAGAAAATCATAACTGAAGAGATTATTTGCTTCTCAAATATTGTAGACAACAGAACTGCAGGAGAGGTGAATAAATACAGCAGGCAAAGACAGCGAAGCGTTAGAGATACAGCAAAAAGACCATCTAGCTGCTTTCATGTTTATATAGCAAAAGAGCATGGGGAATCATAACTTGAAAAAAAAAACAATATTAAAGATAGATGGAGGAAAATATCAATCTAATACTCATAACTTTGTGTGAATGGATTAAGCAATCTAATAAAATGAAGAAGAATGACAAATTTGATAGGAAAACAAAACCCTAAAATCTGTTGCTTATAAGAAACACATTTTAAAAACAAAAACATACACAAAATAAAACTGAGGGATGGAAAAAATTTACTATACATCAGGTGTATTAAAAAAATAGGAGTTACAATCATGCTATCTGACAAAGCAAAAACACATTAAAAAATAAAAAAGGGATAAACAAAGAAATTATATTATGCTGAAATGTATTAGGGCACAGAGATATTGCAAACAAATGCAACAAGTCAGAAATAGTTAATATATCCCTTATAGACTATAATATAATAAAAATAGTGATTAGGTAAGAGACCACAAACAAAAGACACAGACTAAAATGCAGACTTAATAATGAAATCTTAAATAATGAGTGGGTCAAAAAACAAATCATAAAAACCATTAATAACTATGTAAAAGAAAATTATAATGAAACAACATACAAAATTTTCTGTGATGCAACTAAAGCACTCTTGGGGTGGGGGAGGAATCATATCCTATTTCTGACAAAATAGAAAAAGAGAGGGTTAATGAACTGAATATAAATTTTAAAAAACTAGAAAGTCAACAAATAAACAAACCTAAAATAACCACAAAAGAGAATATGTTAAACATTAAAGGGGAAGTAGATAAATTGAAAACAAAAATCCATAGAAAGTATAACTAAACCAAAACCTGGTTTTTAGAAAAGAAAAATTGATAAACTCTTAGCTAACATAATTAAAAAGAAGAGAGAAAAAACCAAATCAATAAAACAGCAAATGAAGAATTTAGAAATCATGGCAAACCAGAAGATATAAAAAGAATATTCTGAACATAATATGCATAGTTGTATTCTAACAAAACTGAGAACACAAAAGAAATAGAGGAATGCCTTAAAAAAATGCAACATACTGGGGCAGCTAGATGATGTAGTGGATAGAGCACCAGCCCTGAAGTCAGGAGGACCTGAGTTCAAATCTGGCCTCAGACCAAACACTTGATACTTACTAGCTATGTGACCCTGGGCAAGTTACTTAACCCCAATTACCTAATTTTTTTTAAAAAAATGTAATATACCCAAACTATCAGAAGACTAGATAGAAGGAAGGGAATTAGTACTTATTTAGCGCCTGCTATGTTTCAGGCACTGTGCTAAGCACTTTTTATAAATATTTGCTCATTTGATCTTCATAACAACCCTGCAAGATAAGTGCTATTATATACTTATTTTACACTTGGAAAAACTATGGCAAACAGTGGTAAGATGACTTATCCAGAGTCATATAGTGTTATGCAGTATCTGAGATCAGATTTAAACTCAGGTCTTTCTGTCTCCAGGCCAAGCATTCTATCCACTGTGCCACCAGGCAACTTTAGCTGCTGATTTAAGATACAAATCTTAAATAACCCAGTCTCAGAAAAGAAAATAGATCTAGCTATAAAGAAACTACCAAAGAAAAAACTCCTGGGCCTGATGAATTCTCAGGAGATTTCTATGCAATTTTTAGAGAACAGGCAGCACTAACACTTTACAAATTATTCTCAAAAATATGAGAAAGAAAACACCCTACTAGAATCCTTTTATGAAAAAAATATTGTCCTAATACTGAAACCAGGGAAAGATAAAACACAGAAAGAAAACTATAGGCCAATATCATTCATGAATATTGACTCAAAATTTTAAAACAAAATTCTGTCTAACAGATTATATTTTATACAAGAAATCATTTATTATGACCAAGTGGAATTTATACCAGGATGGTGCACCATTAAAAAATAATCAACATAATTAAAAATATGTAAACCAACACATACAAAGATCATCTCAACAGATGCAGAAAACATCTTTGGCAAAGTACAATGCACTTTTATGCTAAAAACTCTACAAAGTATAGGCATAGAGAGACCCTTTTTAATATCATAAAAATCACTTATCTAAAGCAAAAAACAAGAATCATATGCAATAGAGATACACTAGAACAGTTCCCGATAAATATGGGAGTGAAAAAGAATGTCTATTCTTATTTGATATAGTTCTGGAAATACTAGAAACATCAATAAGACAAGAGAAAGAAATTAAAGGCATGAAGATAAGTATAGAGGAGATAAAACTATCCCTACTTGCTGATGATATGATGATTTACTTGGAAAATCCTAGGAAATTAGTGAAGATACTAAATGAATCAATGAATGGCTTCAGCAAGGTTGCAGGCTACAAAATGAATCCTCAAAAAATCAATAGCATTTCTACATGATACAAACAAAACACAAGAAGCAATAATAGAAAGAGAAATCCTACTACAAAAAACTACACAATGAACAAAATATCTGAAGATTGACCTACAAAAGCACACAAAAGACTTACATAGATCAATTTACAAAGAGCTCCTTAAAGAAATAACGAACAACTTAAATAGCT
The DNA here is from genome assembly GCF_900497805.2 of Vombatus ursinus. Taxonomy (NCBI): domain Eukaryota; kingdom Metazoa; phylum Chordata; class Mammalia; order Diprotodontia; family Vombatidae; genus Vombatus; species Vombatus ursinus. The sequence continues at coordinate 2,210,338 of NW_020955176.1, forward strand.
GGAGGGAATATTTGGTGCCCATGGCTGGGCAGTGCCAATATAATAAAAATGATAATACTACCCAAATTAATTCATAATACTTTGTAGAATGTTATAAAATTCATTTAAAAAACAAAAGCTCTAGAAAGTCAAGGGAAATGATGAAAAAAGTAGAAAGAAAGGGGGAATAGCACTTCTAGACTCCAAATTATATTATAAAACAGCAGTCATCAAAACCGTCTGACATTGACTAAAAAAAAATAGAGATCAATGGAATAGACTAAACAAGTGAGAATTAGAAACAAGAGAACTCAATAACCCAGTGTTTGATAAGGTGGAAAACATAAATTACCTAGGAAAAAACTCTTTATTTGATTTAAAAAAATCTTTCAAGAAAACTGGAAAGCAGTCTGGCCAAAATTAGAATTAGACCAACACCTTACACTATACACTACAATGCATTCTAAATGGATTTGCGATTTTAATATTAAAAACTATACTATTAAAAATTAGAAGAGAAGCAGTCCATATATATCTTACAGCTATGAATAAGAGGTATAATCTTAATCAAGCAAAGATAGAAGGAATGACAAAAGATAAAATGGGTAACTTTACTTGAAATTGAAAAGCTTATCCATAAATAAAATTAATACATCTAGAATAAGAAGGGATATTGCTGAATGTGAAAAAAAATCTTTGTATCAATTTTTTCTGATAAGGGTTTGCTATCCAAGATATATAAACAATAAATATATATGACTAATAACCATTCTACAATAGATAAATGGTCAAAGCATATAAACAGAGGGCTCTCAGAAGACTTGTGAAGTATTCAAAACCACATGAAAGAATACTACAAATCACTAATAAGACAAGGGCAAATTTTAAAAGAAAAAAATCCTGATCTTGTTTAAACAACTTCACATCTTGAAAACTGACAAAAAATGACCAAAAATGGCAATAGTCAATGTTGGAGGGATTGTGGAATGATAGACACTATTACATTGTTGGTAGAGATGTGAAATGGTACAACCATTTTGGAAAGCAATTTGAAATTATGCAAATAAAGTGATAAAATTGTCTTTACCCTTTTGAACCAGAGATTCCATTATTGGGTTTATATCCCAAGGAGGCTATCAATAAGGAGAAAGTCCCTATATATACCAATATATTATGCACAGTTATAACCTTTAAAACTGTACTTTTTGTGATAGCTAAGAACTAGAAACAAATTAGAAGTCCATCCACTGAGGAATTGGCTAGACACATTATGATATATGAACATTATGAAATATTTCTGTGCTATAAGAAATTATATCTGTGATGAATCCAGAAAAAAACACGGGAAAACCTATATGAACTGATGCAGAGTGAAGTTGCCAAGGCCTGATGAGTTTACCTTTGTAATTTGTCTTGTATATATGCTCTTGTCTTCTTTAACATTGCCACCACCCTGGTGTAGACCTCACCACTTCATTCCTGGATTATGGCAATAGCCTGCTAGTTGGCCTTCCTGTCTCAAGTCTCTCCCCACTCCAGTCCATCTTCCACTCAGCTGTCAAAGTGATCTTCATAAAGCACATATCTGACTACATCACCCCACAGCTATTCCTACCTTCAGATGGCTCTCCCACCTTCAGGATCAAATATAAAATTATCTGGTATTCATAGCCCTTCACAAGATGACCCCCTGCTATCTTTCCAGTCTTCTTACATCTTGCTCCCCTCCAAGTACTCCAGTAACACTGACTTCCTTGCTGTTCCTCAAACAAGACATTTCATCTCCATACTCCAGAATACCTGGAACACCCTTCCTCTTCATCTCCATTCCCTGGCTTCCTTCAAGTTCCAGCTAAAATCCAATCCACAGCAAGCCTGTCCCTTCCTCTTTCTCTATTATCTCCAATTTATCCTATATGTTGTACGTGAGCATCTGTATGAACCTGTAGGTTTATATATTAAGATGTATGTGAATTTACATAGAAATATTTGCTACATTTTTTATACTACCAGGTACATGTGCAAATATACATTTGTGTGTGTGAGCACATATGTTGCCTCTTAAAGCAATATCCCAAAACTTTAATAAATCCAAGATCTTATCAATATGGGTACTGATTGCAATCTGTCCACATCTTTACTTTCAGTTCAATTCTTGTCCATATCTTCCCATAAATGCTTTCTAGAGAATCTACCCAGTGTTTTAAAGTCCTAAGTCTTTGTACACTTGGTACCACTAAAGCACTTCAGCTGTCTACTTATCATTTCTCCCTTTTTCTACATGGCACAATCGTGATACTTCTTGGCCATAAGTAATCATTAGAAATAGGCTGTATAGCCTGCTTATGATTACCATGTGCCTCTCCATTACTTTTTGGGTCAGTCTCAATCAGTCAACAATCAACAAATATTTATTAAGTACTTACTGTATATGCCAGTTACTTTGCAATGTGCTGGAAATTAAATCAGAAAACTTCGGTTCTTTAGAGAGTATGACATTTCAAGGATTCACTGTCATACCAGATCCCTAGGAGAAGGTTGGTGTTAAAAAAAAAAGATAAGTGTGTTTCAGAGCAGCTTGGGGTCATTAAAACCCTACACCATTTCCTGAATGCATCACAAGCCTTATGTTTTCCTCCTGTGAAGTGCTGTCCCCCATTCATTCCCATCTCAACTGCCTGCCCTAGATATATGTATAGAACTTTCTTATATGGTTTGTTAGGCCAATGGCTTTTGACTCTACTTTGCAAGATCCTGTAATGGTCTGGGGTTTGGAGCAAGTGCAAGATCACAGATTTAGAGCTAGAATGAACCTTCAAGTCCACCTGGACAAACTTCTTCAATTTACAGATGTTTGCCTCAGTTTCCTCAGGGGTAAAATGAGGATAATAATATTACCTACATCATTGAGTTGTTGTGAGGATTATATAAGATAATATTTGTAAAGAACATGGTACAGTGCCTGGCATATATTAGGCACTATAAAAATGCTTATTCTCTTTCTCCCTTCTCCCAAGGTCACACAGGTAATAAATAGCATGGTCAGAATTTGAATTTGGGTCCCTTGACTTGGGTCATCACTTCAAGATCAACTGCTCTTTCTACTGTACCACATCGCATCTGTGCTAACTCAACCTGTTTTTAACTCTTCTTCCCAACTCTGATGGTTTTAAATGTCATTTCTTCTTTCTTAAATAGCACATCAAATAGCTGTGGTGTTAGAGTCCAAATCCTGTCATTGATGAAAAACAACAAACTTTCCTATTTTTGTCAACAGCACCACATTATTCTACTCTCCTTAGTGCATAACCTCATCACTATACAATATCCCGCTATCCCATTCCCCGCATATCCAATTTGTTACCAAATCTTACAATTTTTACCTTCCCAACATCTTTCACACCTGACTCATCTCCACTCACAAACCATTCCCTGGGTTCTAGACTTCATCACCTCTCATTTGAATTGTTGTAAGAGCCTCTTAATTGTTCTCTCCATCTCAAACCACTCCCCACTTTTAGTCCATTCTCCACAGTGCTGCCACAGTCATTTTTCTTAAATCTGGATTTGAGAATATCACTCCCTATTCAATTAACTCCAGCATGTCCCTGTTGCCTCTCAGATAAAGTAAAAGCTCTGTTTGACTTTTAAAGCTCTTCATAAATTGGCCCCAATCTACCTTTCTAGCCCCACTGGACGTTACTCTCCCACACTCTGCAATCTGGCCAAACTGGTTGTCTCTGTTTTCCACACATGACACTACATTTCTCATTTCTCAGTGCCTTTACACTGATCATGCCTTGTCACTAAAATGTAGTCCCCTGCCTCGCCTCATTTCTGCCTTATAGAACCCTTCTGCAGCTTATATACCACATTCTACATTAAGCTTTTCCTGATTCAGCCAATTACTGTTGCCCACCCTCCCTCCCAAAGTGTCTTATGTTTAACTACATTGTATTCATTTTATTAATTCTCTTTGTATTTATTCTGCTAATGCTTATACATATTTGTTTTCTCGCCTATTAGAATGCCAGTTCCTGGAGAGACTATTCTATTTTTTTTAGTTGTGTTCTACACACCTAGTACAGTACCTTGCTAATGGTAGGTATTTAATAAGTGCTGGTTATTGATTGAATGATGAAAATAAATTATTATAGAAATGCTGACAAATTTGTTTCATTTTCTGTTTATTTGTTTTCCTCTTGACAGTTTCATTTTTAAATGCTTTCGGGATGATAAAGTTTAGTTGAGCCTCAAGGCAAGCTTTCTGTAGACTTGTTTTCTCCGCTGCTTTTCATTGTTTTATGAGGCAATTCTGCCAGAAATCATTTGTCATCATCCAAGTATAGTGATTTACAAATGAGTTTGTCTCCTAAACCAGTGTTGACCTTAGCTGCCATGTTTTTCTGCTTGGCAAAGAGATCAAGTGTTTTCTGGCTAAGGTAGTTTCCTGGATCTTTTGGCCTCTTTAATATGGCAACTACTTTACATTATTTAAAGTTCTGCAGGGAATTGTGACAGCCTAGGGCAGTAGTGTTGCCTTTTGCTGCTTCCATTTTTTTTTAACAACTTATTTCAATGGGTTGGGTTACCTTGAAGTTGTTACAATTATATTCAGCGTCTCCTCACCTTTAATTTTTCTTCTAATATGATGGCAATTTAAACCTTTAACTTAGGTCCAAATGGATTGCTAGCATATACTAGGACCTTAACAAATATTTGCCAAATGAAAGAATAAACTAGTTTTCGGTCTGATTGTGCCAAAACAGATCATTCTAAAACGACTCTTGCATCGGTACCCAGTCATTTCAGGCTGTGAGGATCAGTTTTACTTTTTGTGATGTTGTTTGATGTTCCTGATATCAAGAACATTATGATTCTTTTCCTGAAGAAAATATTTTATGGTTTAATGGATAAGGCCCCAGTCCTAAAGGCAAGTATAATATGCCCTACTCGGTTCTGATGCATCTCAATGCTTGGTGAGTACATTTTATGCACATGTCATGACTCCTCACTTCAGAAAATGCAGCCACCCTCTGAACGTGGTTTGCTGGCATACTGTGTTGTGATGAAAAGTATTTTAATTGGCTGCTGAGCCAAAACTATTTTTAAAAAAAAAGTATGTATGCAAAAATTTAAGCAGTCATTCTCTTACTCTCTTCCCTGAAAGTTTTCAAGGAGGATTATCGTAAGCCAGTGGGTAGAAGAGGGGCGATGGGGCCTCTCTCCAACCTAGCCACCACGCCATGAACATAGGGCTCTTCTGTTTATTTTGTCTCTGTTGTGTTTCTTTTTTCATGATCTTAGCTGTATGACTCTTTAGAGACGGGAGTACCCAGGCAATCAGGAAGACAGGGGTATCCATCAATGGAAATATCCAGATAACTTGTGAGATCAGAAGATTAATCAAAGTTCCTACTGACAATTGGATTTCTGAAGCCAGTGGCAGCAGTAACTAAGTCTCGAGGACTCAATCCTGGGGATGGATCTGCTTGATCTAACCCAGCAGTTAACCCATGAGCTGAGACACCTAATCCTAGAAGGAGCCAGCCTAACTGAACAAAGGGAGGAACTTATCCATTGATGATGCTACATACAAAAACAAATTCAGTGGAAGCTCTGTAGAAAGATACATATTTGTTTCTAATGGAAGCCATCTCTAGGGTGGGGGGGAAGGGAAAAAGGGAAAAAAGGAATTTACTTGATAACTTTATTATATATTTAAGAGGAATAGCAAGTTGTACATAATAGATCTGCAGTTTCATTTGCAATCATTTGCAAATTTTTTTATTACACTATGTTATGGAAATACTGGTTTTATTATCAAAATTTAAAATAAATAAAAATTAAAATAAAGGAAAGTAAAAGACTTCTGCGGGTTATCCAGAGGTCTTGATGCCATGATTCCTATATATGTTCATCAGGATCTTTGTGCTTCAAATGTAAGGCTGCTTAGGGATCTTGTATGTGTGCAGGAAAGAGAATGAACCACTTTGTTTGGGTTTGATTCTTTTGCATCTGTCCTCACTCTACCATCTCAGCAAATATCCCTTTGTAAAATTAATTGACATCAACTGGTTAATCAAGGCCCTTCTTGTGTCCCCTTTCAGTTTTTTTCAGGGAGAAGACTCTCTCTCTCTCTCTCTCTCTCTCTCTCTCTCTCTCTCTCTCTCCCCCCCCCCCCCCCCAACTCCAGATTTTATGTCCCATTCTTTCAAGGGACTACTCTCAGCTAACTGCCAACAAATCCCTCTTGAACTACAGGTCCTGAAGCCTTACTCTGCATGACCTTGAGAAAGTCAATTTCTTCATGATTTTGATGAGGAGTAGGGACTAGATACCCTTTGAGGTCCCTTCCAACTCTACTATTCTGTGATTCTTTCATGTGTTAGCTCATAAAAGTTTTAGATCTGTTCCCTCCCTAAGACATCCCCTTTTTAATGAAATATTCCAGAATACCAAAAGGAATGAAACTCTAAACTAGACTTTCTGGCACACATCTGGTGGAGGGAGTGGGGGGGGGGACTCTCAGATCACTCCACAGAGGTAGCTGCTCTCTTTTGGCAGGTGTACTCAGGCAGGGAACCATGTCTGCCCTGCCCAGTCACTTTGGCAGGATGCCCAGAGCATAGTGAAGAAGGATGTGAGGAAAACTGAGGAGACAGACCTGTATGAGAGGACTTGGAGCATGAAAATTATTTCAGAGGCATTCATTGCCTTTGTGGTTTGTAGCTGTCCTACCACATGCTTACTCACTCTGCCTTTTCTTCCTGCCCCATAACCTGATAGGATGTTCCAAAATCTTAGTGCAGTTTTAAGCTTTAATAGGTTTTGGGACACCCTGTATTTGGCACCTGGTGAGGCGATTGCAATGTTCACTCTATTTTCTGACAGATAATGAAGATGGTGGCAGAGGATATAAAGATGGTGATGACAGCTCAAGTTTACATAGCAATTATGACACTTTCTTCTGAGGTATGTATTACAAACATTATTATCATGCCCATTTTACAGATAGGGAAGCTGAAGCTTGGAGAGTTTAAATTATTTGCCCAGAGTCTCACGGGACAGGATCCGAACTTGGGGCTCTCCTTACTCTAGATCTTTCATGTATTCCACTATAACTTATTGCCATCTCCCAGGATGAGAGAGAAAGACACTTGGCATCAGAAAGAATTAAGTTCTGGATTACTTCTAATACCTATTAGCTGTGAGATGCGGGGCAAGTGACTTGCTCTCTCTGTGCTTTGGTTTTCTCAGCTGTAAAATGAGGGAGCTGGACTTGGTGACCTTTAAAGTCCCTTCCAGCACTAAATTTTTGATCCCATCGCCTTGCTTGGATATAACATGGCAGTGAAGAGATAGCTTTTGAATCGCTATTTTAAATACGGTAAAAATCCATGATTGCCTATGCTGATTGGTAATTGGCTAAGTGCCTATGGTTAAATTGCCTTAACAATTAATGAGTAGGATACGTTCCCAAAGAACATGGCATAGTGCTTTACCCATACGAGGTGCTTAATGGATATTCAATAAATACATGGCTCAATGAATTCTTTAGTTTAGACTACAGGATAGCAAGGCCTAGATGATCAGTAAATAAGAGTGTTCAGGTAAACAGAAGTGAAAAAATAAAATGCAATTGAATTAAACAAGCATTTAAGCACCTACTATGTGTCAGGTACTGCACTAGGCATAGAGGAGTCAAGACTAGGTACCTGTACCAAAGAGGATGGGAGGGACATAACATGGAAAACTAAATACAAAGAAATATGAGGAGAGGGAGAGCATCAACAAATGGGGTGATCAAGAAAGATTCATAAAGAACATGGTATCTGAGCTGGGTCTCAAAAGAACCTGGAAATTCAAAGAAGGAGAAATGAGATGAGGGTGCATTTCAAACATGGCGGGGTGGCTGATACAAAGACACAAATGAAAGGAAAACTATTATGAATTTGTTCAACAGTAAATTGGCCAATTTGAATGGAACATTGAGTGTGCAAAGGCGCAGTATGTGAAAGAGTCTGGACGGTTAGTTTCAAGCCAGATTGTGGAAGGGTTTAAATGCCAGGCTGAGAAGTTTATATTTTATCCAGAGGCAATAGGAAGCCACTGAAAAGTTTTGAAAGTGAATACTCTACAGACTAGAGATCAGTAAAGCTCTACCATTAGAGATCTCAGGAGAATTAGGCCTGGGGTGCTATTTTGCTTGTTTGAGAAAGGAGAGGAGGAGAAGTAGAGAAGAAAGGATAATAGACTCACAGAATCTTAGGATTAGCATGGATTTCAGAGGCCAGCTACCCCAACCCAGACCTGAAAAAGGATTCCCTCTTCACAGTGTCTGACAAGTGCTCATCCCACCTTTGCTTGAAGAGCTGTAGTGGGAGAACCCTGCAGATGACACAGAGCTTAGAGGAATAGCTGACACCCCTGTGCCATATGCCCAGAGTTCTGCCCATCCTCATCTCCATCTCCTGGTTTCTTCCAAGTCCAGCTAAAATCATACCTTCTATAACAATCCTTTTCCAATATCCCTTAATGCTAATCCTTTCTCTCTGTTGATGATCTCCAATATCCTCCATATACCTTGCTTGTTCATAATTATTTGCACGTTCTCTCTCTCATTAGACTGTGAGCTTCTTGAGAACAGTGATGGTCTTCTCCCTTTCTCTTTATCATCAACACTTAACACAGTGCCTGAAACATAGTTGTCATTTAATAAATGCTTGTTTACTTCACTCAAGATGATAGTGTCAAGACACAAAAAAGATTTTGACAGATTAGAACATTGGGCTGAATCTATTAGGTGAAATTTAATAAGGATAAATATAATGTATCTCATACTTTCAAAAACTGACTTGTACAAAAATTCTGAAGACAAGTACAAGGTAGGGAAAATAGAAATTTCTCTTATATAAGGTCTATGGATAATGGCTACTTCTTTGGTTTTTGTCCTTCATTTTCAAAAAGGACCAATGTCATCACAAGGTGATGACTTGTGCATGCATTGGATTTAAGTGAGGCAGAGTTACACAAAGTTGTCAGCCTCTCTCTTCCAGAGTGACCAAGATCCAATGGCAAGACAAAAGCCAAGATGACTGGCATGCACTACAAGATGACACCAGTACACTAAAACACCATATCTTTTTTCAATTTTCCGTTGATTCATACTGAATCTAGTCAAGCTTCTCCCATCTTACATTCATGAAATTGACTTTTTTAACTCAAGTACAGGATGTCCCCAAAGTCTTCATGCAATTTTAAGTTCTAGTAAAGTTTTGGAACATCCTGTAATCATATTTTACATATGTCTGCAATATGACTTTGGGGACACCCTGTAATAATACTTTACACATATCAGCACTAAGACTTTTGGGACATCCTGTAATAATACTTTACATGTATCTGTGCTAAGACTTTTGGGACATTCAGTAATAATACTTTACATGCATCTTTGTTAAGGCTTTTGGAACATCCTGTAATAATACTTTACATGTATTTGCACTAAGACTTTTGGGACAGCCTATATAATACTTTACATGTATCTCTATTAAATTTAATGTTATTTGACTTAGTCTAATGTCCTAGTCTATCAAAATCTTTTAAAAATTCTTATTACCATCCAGTGCATTAGGTCTCCCTCCAGGCTTTCTGATATAAGCCAATTTGTTAAGTATGCCACCTACACCTTCATTCAAGTCATTAATAAAAATATTAAACAACACATTCAAGCACAGAGCCTGGAGCACTTTATTGGAGATCTCCTTTGAAGTTGACATTGGGCCATCTATGACTACTATTTAAGTCTTCTGTGGTGTTATGAAAATTTTTAGAAAGCACTAGATTTGGAGTCTGAAAATCTGGGTTAAAATCCTGGTTCGGCTACTGACTGCCTGTGTTACTTTGGACAATTCACTTGACCTCTCCTGGCTTCAATTGCCTCATCTATAAAATGAAGGTTGGATTAAGAGATCACTAGTTTCCCCTTCAGGTCTAAATCCTATTTATGACCCTGTATTCGTGTTTCTATAGACTTACTTCTAGTTTGTCAAGTTCCCTCAAAAAACTGTGGCACAAAGAACTTAGCAGAATACTTGTAGCAGATCTATTCAATGTAAAAGGGGGAACTACAGACAATTTTTGAGCATGAGAGTGACATGACCAGAGTTGCACTTTTGGGAGATTACTCTGGCAACAACCGATATGTTCTGTAACCTGGGACAAGTGCCTTGCCTTTATCTCTTCAGATCTCATCAGACACCCATCTATATGGTGAGGGAGCTGGTTTAGACATCTTAAGTCCTTTCCACCTTTTAATCCGTGATGCTATGATCCTTTAGTGTTTGAAATCCTATGACTATGATTGATTAAAGGCGGGGAGAAGGTGCAGCCAAGAAAACTATTTAGAAAATTTATAATGAATGGGATAGAAAAGAGGCAGAGGTGTGACAGGGAAAGGAATAAATATTTATTAAGCACCTACCAAGTGCCAAATACTAGGCTAAACTCTTTACAAATATTATCTCATTTGATCTTCACAATAACCTTGTGAATTAAGTGCTATTATTATCTATATTTTACAATTGAGGCAACTGAGGCAGAAAGAGCCTAAGTGATTTCAGGACTTGTTATGGATGTTCAGCACTGGAGACACAAATAAGCAATAGGGTCTTTGCCCTCAGGGAGCTAATATGCTAATAGGAGAAGACCACACATAGAAGGGAATGGTGATTAGGGAGTATTTGGGCAATATCAGTTAGTTACTATGTCAGGATCCAAGACCACCCCTCTCTTTTTACTCTTCTCCATTTTTTGCTATTAGGAGATGCCCTGTTTTCCAGAACTATGGCCTAGCAAGCAAGGCGTACCCTGAGCATGGCATACCAACAAATCCTTTGTGCTCACCCTCTGGACGAACGCTGCTGCAACTAAATCACAGAACTGAAGGTCCCTGAGCTCAAGCAAGCACCAATATGCCCAGTTATGAATGGACTTTTGGTCACTAGACAACCTTGCCTCACTGTTGCTGTTGTGCCTCACCATTGGTGCTACACTGCACTGTTTGATTCTTTGTCTAGCCACAAACATATAAATCAAGGTTTAGCCTCACTGCCTTGGGTCTCCTACTAGAGGAGGCCCCGACACATATGTCAATTCCTCTCCCCCAACGGAATAAAGGAAGTTTTCTGCTTTTAACCTGCGTGAACTCTTTGCTATTTTTGGAGTTAATAGTGGCTGCAAAACCTCTGTGACTGACTCTAGCCATTTGTTACCAGAGTTGACACTATTTTCAGAGTTAGTGTAGAAAAACTAGGAGGCAGGGAGGAGGAGGGTTGACACGGGGTATGACTTGAAGATGGCCATGGGATAGTGGGTCTGATTTGAGGCTGTATACGGCAAGTGCTCACTCATCAGAAGCCCAGGTACCCAGGGCAGAAACTTCCAGCGCCAGATAGGATATTGTTGTTGTTGATGTGGTGGTGGTGGTGTGTCCTCTTTCCAAGAGAACCAATGGCATCATGGGTGATGTCTTGACTTGTACATGAATTGGATTTAAATGAGGCAGGTTGGGAACAAGATTGGATGTGGTGGCTGGAGCAAAGGAGCATGGCAATAATTAAGAGTACAAATGATATCTAGTGTTAGTATAGAAGTCTGGAATGCCTTCTGTCTGGCAAGATATCTTAGATATGTTCCTTTCTTCCCAGACACTCTGCTGTCCTTGCTCTGGTATATGTCTCTGTTCATGACATGTTGTCCTGGCCAAGGTGGGCCATTACTACATGGAGCCCTCTGAGCCTCTACTGTCCCTCTCTGACAGGCTCTTCCAGCCTGCCCTTGCCCTGGATATCTCTTCATTTCAGGTGAGGGTGGGGTTGGGTGGGGATTGGGCAGACTAGGAAAATAGCTCTGAAAATGAAATGAGGAAGAAAGGAAGGTAATCTGATTTGCTGTCCTGAAGGATTGCAGGGCTGGTACAGGGAAGTAACAAAGGGAGAAAACAACAATAAGTCCTGAGAATATGGTGTTGATTTAGACCTGGCTCAGTAGCAGCCACTTGGAAAAGAAGGAGAGAATGGTATGCTGGCTTCTCTTTAATGCAGAGCATTTCCATTCTTCTTTGACAAAGGGATCTGAGTAGCAACTGCGAGCAAGTGTTATCTCTTGACTTTTGGTAAAACACAGCTGTGAGAACAGACTAACACAAAGACAGGCTGATCTAGACCTTAGAGATCTTTTGGGAAGATTCCTTTTGGACAATTGCTGAGCACCCCATCTGCTTCTCGGGTCATCTGCAGTGGCAGGTTGGGGATAGTACAATACTCGCACACGCTCAGGGTCTACATCAGGACAGAACAGAAAGATGAGGATTTTTCTGTGACCTTTAAGTGACCTTGGGGAAATGACCTCACATTTCTGTGCCTCAGTTTTCTCATCTGTCACTAGATTTGATGATTAAGAGATCACAGATAGTTTTGGACAGGGAATTCTCAATTAAATGATGAGGTAGGAAGCCAAACTGCAGAGAGCTCTGCCCAGAAGTATATCAACTGGGGATTATCACAGGTACCACCATTAGAAATTCATTTTGGTGAGTTAAAGTCAGTTATTAGTGTCACTGGTTTCTTGGTGACCTCTACTTTCATCTGGGGCCGTAAGGAGGGTTCATTCAGTGGCACCCGAGTGCCTGATGCATTGTTATTCAGTCATTTCAGTTGTGTCCAACCAGCACTTCATGACCCCATTTGGGGTTTTCTTGGCAAAGATACTGCAGTGATTTGCCATTTCCTTCTCCAGCTCATTTTACAGATGAGTAAACTGAGGCACAAGGTTAAGTGATTTATCCAGGGTCATATAGTTAGTAACTGAGGACAGATTTGAACTCAGGTTTTCCTAACTCCAGATCCAGCACTCTGCCCACTGCGCCAACTAGTTGCCACTTTTGTTGTTGTTGTTGTTCAGTTATTTTCAGTTGTGTCTTACTTTTTGTAACCCCCTTTGGGGTTTTCTTGGCAAAGATACTAAACTGGTTTGCTATTTCCTTCTCCAGCTCATTTTACAGATGAGGAAACTGAGGCAAACAGGGTTATGACTTGCCCAGGGTCACATAACTAGTAAGTGTCTGAGGCCAGATTTGAACAGGAAACTGAATCTTCCTGACTCCAGGCCCAGCACTCTATCCATTGCACTATCTGGCTGCCCTTTGCCCCAGACACCCAAAGAAATGCACAAAAACACAGCAGAGATGCAGTTGAGTTCAATAGGGCTTCCTCCTCTACTATATGGCAAAAAAGCCTTTCTGCATTAGCCTTGTGGCCCTCAGTTCCAGGCGATACTGTTCCCTTTAGTAAAAGAGGAGATAAGCCAATGACTCCCCAAAACACACTTTATCCCTACTACATTAAAAAGAGTGAGTAGATAAGCACGGAACCCATTCACAGCCAGGCATGCAGCATTCACACTGTCCTTCTCAATGCAGGTGGCACTTAAGTACCACACAGAATTGTAGGAAAGAGGGGACAAGATAATATTTATAAAGCACTTAGCATTGTGCCTGGGATGTAATAGGTGCTTAATAAATGGTTATTCTCTTTCCTTCACTAATGATGGCTTCTGGGTGTTTAGGAGACGTGCAAGGCCAGAACTAGGGTCCTCATGACACCAAATTATATGGATGAAAAGTGGAAAATCCAGTTCATTTTCCAGATGCTTCATAATAGCTCAATGTTTGTTTATATCATAATATTTCTGGACAGCAAGGTGGCACTGGACCTGGGAGTCAGGAAGACCTGAGTTCAGATCTTACCTCAGACACTTAACAGCTGTGTGACTCCCGGCAAGTTATTTAACCTCTGTTTGACTTAGGTTCCTCATCTATAAAATGAGGATAACAATATCTATATTGTTAGCTATCTACCTATATAGATAACACCTATCTACCAGAGTTGTTGTAAGGATAAAATAATATTTGTAAAGCATTTTATAAATCTTAACAGCACTACATAAATTCTAGCCATTATTATATTTCACAATTCCACATTCTCTTAGTGCTTTAATCTTAAAAAAAAAGACAAACATCCAGTGAAGTAGGCAGTACAAGTGTGATTATCTCTGTTTTACGGATGATGGAGCTGAGGCTGAGTGTAGAAAAGGAATTTGGTCCCTCAGCTAGTGAGTAGCAGAATCAAGATTTGAAATCAGGCCTTCTGGCTGTCAGCCCTGTGTTCTTTCTACTGCACCAGACTGCAGGAGACTGACTCAATTTTTCACTTTTCCTTTGGATGTGCTGGTGTCCTGTAGGCCTAGCCAGATTGTAAAACCATGTTCTGAGTGGGAAATAACATTAGGCTAATCCCCTGCAGGGCTCCTCTGACATCCTTTTTTCTTCCTCTTAATTTCTATTTCAGTGGAAAGATAGGTCCTTTCCCCCAGGTGTCTGCACCTTATTTGGTTTAATTTAGAAAAGAAATCTTTTTTTTTCCTTTCTTTTTTTTTAAATTAATTTGGGAAAGATCCTCAGTGATTTTCAGCCCACGAGGCAAAGGCACCTTGGCTGTAGGAACTGAGGAACCAGCTTGTCCCCAGAAGGGCAAAAAGGACCTTCTATGGCTGCTATGATGGGAGAGCCCACTGTTGGGAAAAGGGAGGGGTTGTAGGGAGAGAAAGAATTCATCTGCCCCATATGCAATCAGAAGAAGAAGATAGTAAAAGCAGCTGGGTCATCCCAGGTGGTAGCCCTAAATTTCCACAAATTCACACCTCTCTCCCCCATCTTATTTCCCAGCTTCCTGCTTTCTTGTGTCCTCCCTTTCAGCTTCCCAAGGGAATAGGAGTATGATGGGTCTGGTGCGAGAGTGGGAGGCAGGAAGGAAGGAAGAGCTGGTTGGGGCAGTACTGGAATTAATGTAAGACAGAACCTGGTCAATGAGTCCTAATGCTCATGCTATAGGCTTCATTGGCCAGGTTCTGGGTAAATTAACATTAAGGAAAATGTCGTGTATATATGGTGGTGAAGTACAGGAGAAGGGTGAAGCAAGGAAGAGGAAAGAGGAAGGGAAGAAACAGAGAAAGGAAAGGAGAGTTTACTAAACAGCCCTGAGGGGAAAGGAGCTCAGGAGAAGGAAAGAGGGATAACAGGAAAGAAGGATGATGAATGAAAGAGGGAGAACTGAGAAGTAGGAGAAAGGAAGGAGAGGTGAGTTGGGTTAAGAAAACTGGGAGAAGGACAGAAAGATAGGAAGAGCAAGGAGAGGGAAAGGTAGGAAAAGAGAGGGTAGGAGAAGGAAAGAGAAAAGGAAGAAAGAGAAAGGGATAAAGGCAAGGACACTAGGGAGGGATTCCATTTAAAGCTAGAAATAGGCCTTTTAATCCAAGGGGAACATGGATTATTCAGGTCACTAGGCAAACACAGTGTGGCTTAGTCTCACCCCAGCAGCTGAATTTGCCTGTGGCCTATTGTTCCCCATGGCACTTTTACTGGAGGCCTGTGATCAAACAGTAGGCAAAGATGAGAAATGTGTTCCACAAACTTGGAGACAGCGGAAAGCTGAGAAGCAAAGTGCAGAGGAGAAGGCAAATGATTCTTCTCTTTGCCTCTCGGGACAGGTCTCAAATAAACTTCAGACTGGAAAGAAGCCTTGGAACCAGGGAACACCACTAGGTGCAGACCCCGGGGACTTCAGCTGGACTTCGTGGAGAAGGGAGAGCTTTCACCACATTTAGACAATAAAAGGAGGACACTCCAGGAGTGGGGACAGCTCAGTGCCTTCATTTTACAGAGTGAAGCCCAGAGGGGCCCAGGAGCACATGTCCAAGGTCACACAGGTAATAAGCATCAGATCTGAGCCCCTTTTCTTTCCCACTGTATCACAATACCTCCGAAGAGGCTGTGGTGGAGGTGGGTGGAGAGGGTTGATACTAGACAAGCAACAATAGTATTGAGTCCTAAGGAGTACAGTTATCCATTCCTCCCACATCTCAACTTTCCCCATTGCAATTTCGATATATCTCGGGTCAGCATAAGAAATTACATGGGAATTTTGGGGGGAGTTCTACAGAAACCGCAGATGATTTATACAAGGCCAGCAGATGACACAGAAAAAGTTTAGGAACTCAGAAATGCATAAAATATATGTATAGTATTGTATAATAGCTACCCAAATTTTACAATAAGGTACTTAAACACCCCATTAAAAAAAAAGAAAAGAAAAAATTCGGACTTCTTCTCTGGTATGAAGAGAAAAAAATTTTACTCGGATTTTCCAGGTCACAGTGCCACGCCCCTAATCTCCTCCAATGTGGAGGGGAGAACTGTAGGTAGCTTTGTTCTACTTCAGATCCCTTGAGCTATGAGAAGTCATAGAATTGGATCTGGAATCAATCAACCTTTTCATTTTACAGGTGAGGGAACTGAAGCTCAAAGAGATAAGTGACTTACCAAGACTCACAGAGCTAGCAAGATTTGAATCCCGGCCTTCCTAGATTCAAGGTCTAACATTTATCCTCCACACCTTGCTGGAAGCAGTTAGGCTCTGGGACAGGGGCAGTTTGGCCAGATGCTGGAATCCCTTGCCTCTGCCTAGGCTCTCTCAGGACAAGGTATCTGGGCCCTACCCTACCCCTCCACACACATATACACTCTCAGACACATCCAGGCTCTCAGGAGATCCAAGAGAATTAAATTAGTTCCTCTATGGCAGCTGTAGCTAGCTTTTTGCCAGGGTGATAGCTTAGTAGGGACCCTGTGGGACCTGTGTGCCTATGACTGCTGAGGAGACATGGGGGGAGGGGAGAGAGCAGTCAAGGGAAACTAAGGTCTTTAGGTTGGTAAGGGTGGCACTGAGGGCTGACCTCTCTGTAGAGTGGCTCATCAATTTAGTCCCAGTGTAACCCCCACCCCCTCTCACACACCCCCTCTCAATTAGCCATTGGACAGACCTGGGAGATGGACGACAGACTGTAATGGAAACGGTGATGTTGGTGATGATATAAACAGTCTGAGTTATGGTCTCAATTTGCACAGCGCCTGATGGATTTGAAATAAGTTCAAACTGGGTCAAGTGGCTCTGTCTCCTCTTTTGCTGATCTCACACAAAGTCTCTCCATCCGTCAGGCTCACTCTCTCTGACTGGCTGCCTCCTGCTCCATGCACCGCCCCCCCCATCCCCTGCAGGAGCTAGCTATAGTCTCAGCACTTCTTTGTGAGTGCTGTGACCTGAAGATTTCCCTGTTTCTTGGTAGAGAAGAGTCAGGATTGTAGGGTTGGGGGAGGTGCAAATAGACGAGGCAGTCAAGTTAAGGGAGTGAACTGGTACCCATCTCTTATCCCCGGTACCCTTCTGATGGTGGTTCCTAAGTCAAGGGAAGCATGGAGTGTTATAGAAAGTATAGGACTGAGAATCAAGGGAATTGTCAGTGGTTTCCATCACCCACCCCCAGTCTGTAATCATTAGATTATGTACTCCTTAAAGGTATGGATTGTCTTTTGCATCTTTTTGTTTCCCAAAATCTTACCCCAGTGCCTGGCACATAGTGGGGGCTTAATAAATGCTAATTTGCTCACTAACCGTCAATTATCCTTATGACCTTGGAGAAGATATTCCATGCCCCTGGAAGTTGGGTTTTCAGGGTCCTCGGTCTAGTGCATCTCAGGACAGAGTGCTAGGTGCCTAAGAGCCTGTGGTCACCCGGGCTGCCTCAGGCTTCAGCACTGCAAAGAAAGGCCTCTACCCTGGTGCTTTCTCAGGGGGTCCTCTGCTCTTGCTGTTTCTAGACAGAACTTTGCAAGTTCTGCAAAGGAACTTTGCAAGTTCCTCTCATCAGAGGGGAGACATAATCAGGGAGAAGAGTAGAAAACATAGTTTGAGCTGAGGAGACAAGACAAGCATGCCTGAAACAACTCGAGAAATAAGCATAAATTAAATGATAAATTGAGTTCTGTGCTCACCTCCCAGACTCTCATTACTACCATGCTAGACTATTGGAATGACCTTCTGACTGATCCTCTCAACTCCACTTTCTCCCTACACTAATTTATCCTTAATACTACTGTCAGATTAATCTTTCTTAGGGATAGAACTGGTCATATCACAGCTCTACTCAAAAATCATCAGTGGCTCCCTATTGCTTAGTAAATAAAAGGCATCTGAAAAGGGGAGTGGGTCTGGAGGGAAGGAAGGCACTCACATGGAGGCTGGGCAGCCAGTAGGAAAGCTGTACATACCTCCAGAGAGGGAGACAGAAGTGGAGAGTAAAAGTAATATGTCTGGTCCTTCTCATGATACAGAAGTCCCAGAAAAGGGATCACCCATCACTGAGTTGGCTTCATGGTAGAATCGTCCCTGGGGGGCCAGATCCCCCTTGGAGATGGGGGTAGGGAGAGGAAAATGAGCTGTAATGGAGGGGCAGCAGGCCAGAGGGTAAGCCAGAAAAGGAAAGTAAGGAACTGAGGATCTAAGAGATATTATTTTCATTTAGCCAGAAAATCAGGTCCTAGTGAGGAAGTAGAAACCAGTTTGAATTCAGAAAAGAATATAGACTAATCTAGAAGTGAGGGAAGAAAGTAGCCAAGTGATCTAGTGGATAAATCATGGGCCTTAGTCAATAAGACTTGAGTTTGAATCTTGCCTTAATTGCTTACTAGTTTGTGATCTAGTGAGCAAGTCATTTAAGTCATTTAATCTCTGGGAGCCTCAGTTTTCTCATATGTAAAATGAGAGGGTGGGTCACCTGGGCTGGTCTCTAACATCCCTTCTAGATGATACGTGACCTCTGGACATGAATAGATTGTACCTCAATGTCTGGATAGAAGTATCTAGAACTGATCCACTGGAGAAGGAAATGGCAAACCACTGCAGCATCTTTGCCAAGACTTCACCCAAGGAAAGTATGGTCCACAAGCTCACAAAGAGTCTGACGTGCCTGAGCAACTGGAAAACGACAACATGTCTGATGCACTAGAAATAAACCTACTTTGGTAGTAGCCCCTCCTCGGGGATGGCAGCCCCTTCATGGCACCCGAAGGCTGAAGAGATTGATTGTGCTGATGTTGGGCATTGTGCTGTGATGGATAGAATACCAACCTCAACAACGGGAAGAACCAGGTTTTTATCCTATCTCCAGCATTTACCAGCAGTGTCACATGGGCAAGTCACTCATTCTCTCCAAGGCACAGTCTCCTTATCAGTCAGGTGGGAATAATACCTTTACTTGCTGATAAAAGCAAGAAATATCACAGGTTGTCTTCAGATTATGTTTCTGACCCTAGAATTGAATCACAGTGACCATTTGGAGCTGTGTCCAAACTATCCCTATAGGGAAACAAGTGGGAACAGAAACTGTGCCTTTTGGTGTGTAGGCAGCTGACATGCTTCACTGCTGGGGAATAGCCTTAGGGACAAATTGACCATGGGGATAGACACCAATGTGACAGGCCCTAGGAGTTCAGAATCAAAGAGAGATGGGTGAGGTAAGGGGAGGGATTCCTGTCCATCTCTGCCCTGAAAAGGACACTTTCAAAATTGTTTTCCTGGGGACCTAAAAGATGTGAGTCTGCCCTCCACCCCCCCCCCAACATCCACCAAGTGAACCACTTCCTATTTTCTTCCCAGGGGAGGAAGAGTGCAATGAAATTCCTGTGGCTTCCACACACCCCCTATTTAGAGGAGGAAAACCAAGCTCCCTCCTCAATCCCACTCCCCAGCAGCAGCAGCCCAAAGAACAGAGGAAGGAGTAGAATAAGCCATATACCGTACAAACTGTCCTGCCTGTGTACCAGCTAAGGAGAGACTATGCAGTGGGTCACCTTGAGCTGTTTTGTATTACAGGGAGGTGCTGGGTCTGTTTTATGGACAAACTAATAGTTTTTTGTACAATTGACTATTATCTCAAATTTGGGAAACCAGAAGTGAGGCAAGCCTGAAAGAAATATTGAACATTTCCCCTGACTGCTAGGATGATGAGATCATATATTTAGAGCTGGGAGGCACCTTAATGATCAGCTACTTCAGCCCCTCCCCCATATTAAATTTTTTTATTAATTTAACTTAATTCTTTTC
>NW_020955176.1:2230383-2233177 GCF_900497805.2 Vombatus ursinus
TTTTCAATTAACAAAAATCTATTTTTTCTCCTTCCCACTTTCCCTGTCCACTTACCAACAATAACAAAAAAGATGAAAGAAAAAAGGAAAGAAAAAAAAAAACCTTTGGTAACTAATACACATGGTCAAGCAAAACAAATTCCCTCATAGACCTAGTCCAAAAAATAATCTCAATTCTCACCCTGATTTCATCACATCTCTGTCAAGAGATAAAGATCCTGTCATCTTAGAGGGAAGTAAACTGAGGCCAAGAGAGATTAAGTGACTTCTCCAAGGTCACACAGCTACTAAGTGTCAGATTTGGGATTTGAGACAAGGCCTTCTGACTATTAACTCATTTCTCTTTTTATTACATTATGGCCCTCTCCCTCACTTGCCCCTATTCCCTCCCAGCCAGTCATCACTCCCCCAGAATGGTGGCCACCATTGCTTAAAGGACAATGGGGAAAGCCCTGATTATAAAGCGAACAAAGGGGAGCCAGGTGTTCAGACTGAAACAAAGGGAAGGGAATCAAGAGGAAGATTTTTCCTTCAAATACTAGTAGAAGGATGGGTTCTTCTTTCTGTTTTGGGGCTTCCAACTCATCCCTCGTAGACCTCTATTTACTCCTGCAAATAACCAAGATAAAAAGGGCACAGTTTTCTCCTTCACAGACTTTACTCCTGGGTCCACTACTTCCTTCTCCCTTGCTTTCTCTTTCCTCAGTGCTTCTTTTTCCCGCTTCTCCCTCAATTTATGCAATCCAAAACAAGTAAAGATAGTTTGGCACACAGCCATCTTTATCTTGAGGTGATTGATTCAGATTCAAGAACAAAGACAATTTACAAGTAAGGGCTAGCATGTAATTTACAAAGACAATTTACAAATAAGGGCTAGGTGTAATTACTCTGGTCCAGAGGATAAAGAAGTATTCAATCATCCCCGTTGATGGAGCCACTGATAACATAGATTTTAAAATAGAAGTATGAGCCACTGATAACATAGATTTTAAAATAGAAGTATAGAAAGAGTGATCCAGACACCACATGTTCATCCTCTGTCCTTTGATTTCTGTTGGGCTTGTGACAGAGCTCCCATCTCTTAGAACATTAGAATAGGGCTGCCATTTCGGAAAAAGAGAATAGGCTGTCTCAGGAAGTCAAGGGTTCAGGTACCTGTTGGATTACAGAATCTCAGAATCATGTCTGAGTTAAAAGATAGCCCAGTGGTTATCTAGTCCAACTCACACCTGAAAAAGAACTTCCTCTAGGACATACTCAACAAGTACTCAACCAATTTTTGCTTGAACACCTCCAGTGAGGAGAAATCATTACCTCCCAGGGTTATCCATTCCATGTTTGGTTAGTTCTAAAGTTTTTTTTTCTTCCTTATAGCAAGCCCAAACATGCCTCTCTACAACTTTCATCTATTGCTTCTATTTCTGTCCTCTGAGATCTATTCCTTCTTCCACATAATATAGCTACTTGAAGATAGCTATTATGTCCCTTCTAGTTTTCTCTTCTCTAGACCTAAATATTTCTAATACCTCTAATTAATCTTCACATGACATTATCTCAAGCTATCCTTGACCACTATCCCGGTCACCCTCCTCTGGATATTCTCCACCTTGTAAATATCCCTCCTGAGATGTGGTATCCAGAACTGCATACAATACTCTAGGTGTGATTTGACTAGGTAAGTACAACAAGACTATTACCTCTTGCCTTCTAGATAGAGTGATGGATTAGGGATCAGAGAGATTTGTATTCAAATCCCACCTCAGACACTTACTGACTGGATGTCCTGGGCAAATTACCTAACACATGTTAGCCTCAGTTTCCTCACCTGTAAAAAGGGAATAATAATAGAACCTACCTCATTAGATTTTGTTCTTGTTCATCCTTCATTCTTAACAAAGATCAAAGACATCATGAGGGTGATTTCTTGACTTACACATAAATTAGATTTAAGTGAGGCAGAGCTGTGCAAAGTCATCAACCTCACACTATCCTCCAGGGTCATGAAAGTCCAGTGGCAAGCCAAAAGTCAAGATCACTAGTGATGACCCAGCATGCAATAGTTGACCTTGACCTTTCTAAATTAAAGTCTTTTCCAGGTCTCAGTTTGTCTAAGGCTTTGTCCATTCAATAGCTAAGGGCTAGATAAGAGTTGAGACAAAAAATGTCTCAACTTACCATCACAAAGATATCAATTTGGGAGGGGAAGATCCTCAGAGTTTCAGACAGAACGGAAACAATTGCTATTTACACTCATTCTAAGTCATCAAAATTTGAGCAATTAATCACAGAGGCTTGGGTTGGGAGCTATTAGTGGCCATTCAATAAAAGTCAGAATGATTTGGGCTCAAAGGCTAGTCAAATAGCTCCATTTAAAGCAGTGGGCTTTTTAAAAGCCTGTTTTTTCAGAGCTATATTTTAAGAAATTATAAATGAAAACTGCACAGAACAAAAAAGGAAATTTTTCCAGCTTTTTGAAGGAGGAGAAGGAAGAGAAGAAAAGGAGGAGGAGGAGGAGAAGGAACAGGAGAAGGAAAAGGAGAAGAGGAGAATTCCCCAACTTCTGCTCGAATTGGCAGGTTGGGTCTCCAGATGGCAACTAGTACTACTCTCAGATAACATGATAAAGACAGTTAATACAAAACATTCTCCTAAAAACCTGGCTCACTCCTTCCCACAAATACACACAGCATCCTTGGGAGGAATAAACTTAGACCATAATAGTAGTGAAGCACACGTATAAGAAATAGGTGTGACAAGGATTAACTCACAACACCTGCTCTGGAAGTCCTCCCCC
>NW_020955176.1:2233277-2320190 GCF_900497805.2 Vombatus ursinus
CTCTCTCTCTCTCTCTCTCTCTCTCTCTCTCTCTCTCTCTCTCTCACTGTGTGTGTGTGTATGTGTGTGTGTAAAGACTTCATGCAAAATGCTTTGTTGTTCAGACCAATGACATCACAAGGGTGATGCCTTGATTTGTGCATGAATTGGATTTCACCTCATTAGGTTATTGTGAGGATTAAATGAAATAACATAAGTAAAGCTCTTTGCGAATCTTAAAGTACTATATAAATGTTAGCAGTTCTTATGTCATTCTGAATGTTATTCTTTTCTGGTCAGCCTAATATCATATTAGGTACTTTGACCCTGATATTGCACTCTTTATACATATTGATCTTGCAGTCTTTCAGATCGCTGAATCTTTTTCAGGTGAAATTCCATTTAAATAAATACTTCACATTGATCTCCATTAAGTTTCACCTTATTGCATTCTTCCCAATGTCGCAACATGTCAAGATTTTTTCAGATCCATTGTATAGCTCTCTTAGCATTGTGTCATCTGCAAATTGGGTAAGCAGGTGATGCATGCCTTTATTTAAGTTATTAATAAGATGATAAACAATATAGAGCTAAGTATATAGCTCCCTGAGGCACTTCACCAAAGACCTCCTTCCAATTTGACATTGAACCAATAAAAACTATTTTGATTCATATATTCAACCATTTATGAAGCCACCTAACTATATTATTCTATAGACTACATCTTTGCCTCTTGTTCACAAGAATAGCTTGAGAAACTTAGCTAAATGCTTCATTAAAATCTAGATAAGACATAATTGTAGCATTTCCTGTTCTACTGGTCCAGTAACCTGGTCAACAAAGAAATGAAGCTAATTTGGCATTCCTCATTCTTAATGAAGCCATGCTATTCTTTATTATCATTATATTCTTCTATATATATTCATTAGACATTATTTTTACATGAACTATTTATTTTCCCCCTGGAATTGAGTTGTTTACTGGCCTACTATTTGCAGGCTCTACTCTTGCCTTTTTTTAAATTGAGACAACAGTTACTTTTCTCCAGTTTTTTGGCACTTCTTCTCCAAGAGTCTTCAGAAATTATCCAACCATTCTGGAGAGCAATTTGGAACTATGCCCAAAGGGCTATCAAAATGTGCATCCCCTTTGACCCAGCAATAGCATTTCTAGGGCTGTATTCCAGATAGATCATAAAAATGGGGAAAGGATTTACATGTACAAAAATATTCATAGCAGCTCTTTCTGTGGTGCAAAGAACTGGAAATGGAGGGGATGCTCATCAATTGGGGGATGGCTGAACAAGTTGTGGTATATGAATATAATGGAATACTATTGTGTTATAAGAAATGATGAGCAGGCGTGACTTCAGGAAAACCTGGAAAGACTCGTATGGACTGATGCTGAGTGAAGTGAGCAGAACCAGGAGGATGTTGTACACAGTAACAGCCATGTTGTGAGATGACTAACATTGATAGACTTAGCCCTTCTCAGCCATGCAAGGATCTAAGGCATCTCCAAAAATCTCATGAGGGAAAATGCTAATCAAATCCAGAGAAAGAACTATGGAGTTTGAATGCAGATAGAAGCATACTATTTGCTCTTGTTTTTCCTTCTGTTTTATTTTGTTTCCTCTTTCTTGTGGTTCCTCCTATTGGTTCTAATTCTTTCTTACAACATGACTAATGTGAAAATATGTTTAATAGGAGTGTATATGTAGAGCCTATATCAGGTTGCACACTGTCTTGAGGAGGGAGGGGGAGAAAAATTTAAAACTCAAAAACATATGGAAGTGATTGTTGAAAACTAAAAATAAATTCAAAATATTTTTTAAAAAAAGATTGCTAGGAAGACAGTAGGGGAAGAAGAGGAAAGAGAACATCTTGGAATTAGATAACAGCATGAATAAAATACACAAGGTAGAGAATAAAAGCCACAAGGTAGAAAAAAAAAGGAGTCTTCAGAGATCACTGACAATGACTCAGCAATCATAGCATTAGTTTTTTTTCTGCACCCTATGCTGTCATTCATTCTTTTGTTCATTCTTTCTTTCATTCATTCATTCGCTCCTGGTGACTTAAAAGCAGTGCATTGCTCTCTTATTATCTCCCAATTTGACTTTCCACTCCCTATTATCCGTTTTGTTCAGTCTTTTCCAATCCAAACATTCTTCTCTTTGCCCAAGAAAAGAGTATCCTCCTCTTTTCCTGAATATAGGTTAAGTCAATGACAAAGCAAAAACAAAAGAAAAACCTTTTTTTGTTCTTGATTTTCCTTACCAGCCTCAGCTCATTCTGAGCTTTAGCATTCCTAAGGCTATTCTTATTGGAATTGTACCAGCTTTTGTATTCATCTTCCATCAACTGCCCTTCGTTCTACCTTGTGTACTTCTCTTCTAAAAATCTGTGTCATTTGAAGAGCTATTTGTGCATACACATTGGCTTCAATTAGATGAGACACTCAATTGTTTATCTTTGTGACTTCAGAATTTCATTCTTCATACTAATTCCTCCATATTAAACTGGATTCCCCACAGATTTCCTCCTTACTCTGAGATGCCTCAATACCTCTCAGGTTCCACACTGGTTTTGTTTTTGTTTTTGTTTTTTTAACTTCTATCTCATCACTTATTTTTAAATTTTATTTATTTACTTATTATTTTTAATTGATGGAATAAAATATAAATACACAACTCACTGTTTTGCATTATCGACTATTTAAACCTTGGCCCAAACCTTCACCAATACATCTCCATGCCAGTCCATGCAAAAGACATGTGATTCTTGAAATGAAAAGCATTTAACTAAGGCAGAACAGGAATATAAATAGAAAGGAATTAAAATTAGGTGGCAAAATATGGCACCCACTCGTATACATGAATGCCATCTCCCACACATCTAGGGGACAGATACTCCAATTCCCCTTTAATCCCTCTGCCCTGCCCCCCCAGTCTCCATCTCTCCTTATAGCAAGAAGACACAATGTGTTTAAATTCATGGAACTTGGGAAGAAGCTTAAGGTGCAACGCCATTTGATTCATTTTTTTTCTTTCTAGTTTCCTTAGGCAAAATTAACAAGTGCTGATACCTCCATTGTGATTTGAGTCACACCATGGCCAAACTGTACTGTGGGGTTTCCTCTGATGTTCCCTGAAGCATTCAAAATCCCACCGCAGGTGTCTACCTTCATTTTGCACCTGTAGCTCTTACACTGCCTGGTTCTGGTTCTTTAAAGTTCATTGCTTGGTAACCATTGCTCCTCACAGTTGCTATCTCTTTCTTCTAATCCTAAACCACTTGTTCTCTTTCCACAGAACTGTCATATGTCTCTGCCAAGTCTGTGCCTACCTGGCACAAACCCCTTGTTCAGTCACAAGGCACTCCCAGGAATCCTGCATCCCAAACCTTTCTCCAATGAGCAGGTGTTCCATCCATGCTGAACTTTGGGCAAACTAAAGTTTCCTTGGGAACTATCCCTTATAGGCAGAGATAAACACCACCTGAATTATAGTCTATCTATCCTTTGTCCAAACCCTTTGAAATACGTTCTATTAAAATCTCAATTATGTGCTAGACTTTGCCTAGATTTCCTTTCTTAATCTATCCAAACTCTTAACTGAAACAGTCACTTTCCCTCAAAGTTCCCACCATTTCTGCCCTAGAAAACAGCTCCTCCTTGTTGGATAGAAATCTGACATAGAATAGCAACTCCTCTCATTCTATTCTCTATCTTTTAAAGAGTAAAACTGTCATTAAAGCAAACCAGGAAATTATCAGCTTTTCTAATTTTGACTCCAGAAGTTGACAGATAATTCAAGTCCCCTCCCTAACCCCTCTTCACTACTATATTATACCTCCTTGCAAGGTTTGTTAGCTGTTGCCCCAGATCCTCAGTTATTTCTTCTTTCTGTCCAGGAAGTGTATAATATACTGCAATAACAATATTTCTTCTGTTTCTCCCACTGTTGGTATTTACTCAAATATTCTCCACCGTACCTTGACCCTCTAGTTCCTATATTTGTCTCATGTGACTCTTCTTATATGTTGATCCTCCAAATTCCAACCTTTACCTATCCCTTTCCTTTTGGAAAAAGTCTATCTATCCTTCCATGGTTATATTCGCATTACAGGTCCCATCCCACAAAGTGAAATGTAGCAATTAAAATTTGAATGTCTAGTTCCCCTTCTTTGTTTATCTAATGCCTTTGTTTCATTGTTGGCTCCTTTCTTGGATTTTTGTCTTGTATATTTCTGGCCATCTCTACTGCTATTCTTCTTCCTATATTGTAATTACTCTGTAAGGCATCTGAGTTTGATGGATATACATAGGCAGTTTCCTGCTTCCCCTTTCATTTTCAATTTAAAGCCCTTTTGATTAGATTTGCAAGACTCCAGGCAAATGCATTTTTGCCAGCCTTTGTTGAGCACACTCCAATGCCTGGCCAGAAGCCCATCATTTCTGTATTTTATGCTATGGCCCAGAAATCCAAAACCTGTTCTCAGATATCATCTTCTTAATTAGCTTCTCACTTTCCAAATTTCACTTTCTCTTCCTGAAATACCCTTACCTTCAGTTGGCAGCAATGATGAAAACAATACTGGTGCCCCTGAGGTCTCTACTTTCTTGCCCAAGACTTATTAATCCTTAGCAATGCCTTAATTACCCATCTGGCAGTATACATTTTGCCCACATGAATCCCTAGAACTAGGCAGTAGCCATCAGACTTGACAAGACTAGGAAAGTTCTCCATCATATCCTATATAATTGTGGGAAGATAGCAAACCTTGCTGTTATTTTTCTTTTTAACACAATTTATTCTTCCCTCAATTAAACAATAAAAAGAAAAATAAACCCCTCATAATAAATCAACATAGCCAAATGAAGCAAATTCTCACATTGACCATGTACTAAAATGCCTCATTCTACATTTTGAGTTCATCACCAACCACTCTGGCAGGAGGTGGGATGCATACTTCATCATCTGGTCATTGAAATCATGGCTTCAAACTTGTTGATTGTCAAATGTTAAGTCACATGTAGCCACCTCAGGATGTCTCATCAGGAATTCTTCCTCTGATGCTTATTTGGCAGAATCTTGTCTTTTTTGTCACTTGGTACCTGTGGATGCACATTAGCATTCCTCAGGGGTCAAGAAGGTGCTTCCTCTTCACAGACAGGTAGCAGCTTCCTTCCTTTTGGGAGGAGCCTCCTATCCATGACTTAGCACCATGTATTCTGCTGTTTCTCTT
Source organism: Vombatus ursinus (assembly GCF_900497805.2). Lineage (NCBI taxonomy): Eukaryota > Metazoa > Chordata > Mammalia > Diprotodontia > Vombatidae > Vombatus > Vombatus ursinus. Next base: position 2,238,506 of record NW_020955176.1, read on the forward strand.
CTTCCCTTCCTCATCTACGTCACATTCCTCTATCCTCCAGCCTCCTACCACAAGTCAGGTTTTCCCTTGCCTCCTCAGATGCATTTTTCCTCTGTTTCAATTTCTTCTTCCACTTTGAGAAATCCTTCACATATCTGATAAGCTGGAGAATGGAAAAGTATTCCTTGAAACTCTCCTTTGCCTTCTCTTCTGGGAGGGACACTTTGAGCATAGGTACATCAACAGTTTGGCTGTATCAAAAAGATGAACACTATGAAATGACTCTATGCTGGTGCCTGCAAAATTCTTTGCTGGATGAGATGACCTCTGAGATAGCTTCCAACTCAACAATTCTTTGATCCTTTTAAACAGCCAGGTGGCACAGTGAAAAAAGTGCTAGACGTGGTATCAGAAAGACCTGAGCTCATCTGTAGTCATATGAAAAAATGTTCTAAATCACTATTGATTAGAGAAATGCAAATTAAAACCACATCACACCTATCAGATTGGCTAGCATGACAAAACAGGAAAATGATAAATGTCGGATATGTGGGAAAATTGGAACACTAATGCATTGTTGGTAGAGTTTTGAACTGATCCAACCATTCTGGAGAGCAATTTGGAACTATGCCCAAAAGGCTATAAAAATGTGCATACGTTTTGACCCAGGAATAGCACTTCTAGGTCTATCTCCCAAAGAGATCATAAAAACAGGAAAAGGACTCACATGTACAAAAATATTTATAACAGGTCTTTTTGTGGTGGCAAAGAATTAGAAATTGAGGGGATGTCCATCAATTGGGGAATGACTGAACAAGTTGTGGCATCTCAATATAATGGAATACTAGTGTGCTATAAGAAATGATAAGCAGGCAGACTTCAGAAAAACCTGGAAAAACTTAGTGAACTGATGCAGACTGAAATGGGCAGAAGCAGGAGAACATTGTACACAATAACAGCTACATTGTGTAATGACTGACTTTGCTAGACTTAACTCTTCTCAGCAATGCAGGGATCTAAGACAACTACAAAAGACTCATGATAGAAAATGCTATCCTTATCCAGAGAAAGAACTGATGGAGTCTAAAGCATACTATTTGCTCTCCTTTTCTTTTGCTATTTTGTTTTGTTTCTTCTTTCTCGTGGTTCCTCCCATTAGTTCTAATTCTTCTTTACGTGATAACTAATGTGAAAATGTTTAATATGAATGTATAAGTACAGCCTATATCAGATTGCATGCTGTCTTGGGGAGGAGGGAGGAGAGGAAGAGAGCAAAATTTAAAACTCAAAATTTTATGTAAATGAATGTTGAAAACTAAAAATAAGTTAATTAATTATTTTTTAAAAATAGTCCACAAAAAAAAGAAAGACCTGAGCTCAAATCCTGCTTTAAATTCTTCCAGCTTTGTGATCCTAGGCAAGTCATCTAATTCAACTCAATTCAAGCTCAGTTTCCTCAGTTGTAACACGAAGACAGTAATAACATTGGTCTCAAAGAGTTATCATGTGGATCAAATGAATAACACATGTAAAGTGCTTTGCAAAGCTTATTATAAATACTAGCTATCATTAGGGCAGAGGTGGCCCAGTGGATAGAGTGCTGGGCTCTAGAGTCAGAAAGACTCATCTTCCTGTGTTCAAATCTGGCCTCAGACAGTTACTAGCTGGGTGACCCTGCACAAATCACTTAACTCAGTTTCCTCATCGTAAAATAAGCTGGAAAAGGAAATGGCAAACCACTTCAATATCTTTGCCAAGAAACCCCTAAATGGTATCATGAAGTGTAGGATACAACTGAACAACAAAAGCTATCATTAGCCTCTGATTAACCTCTCCAGCCCTTCTTTTCCTTTTCTTTTTTTCATATTTCTTGTTTTTATATTACCTTCATTTTCCAATATATTCTTATTCTCTACCTCACTCACCCTTTATTACATATCATTAAAATGCAAAAGTAGCCCAAAAAATCAATTTTGCCTGACTGTATATGTGGTATTCCATCTCCATAACGCCCCCCCCATCTCTGTAAAGTAGGAAGGGGATTTCATTTTCATTTCTCTTCTTGGAGAGGGGAGGGTCTCTCTGACCCATCTATTTCATTCTAAATTTACGGGCCTTTCTCCTTCCTTCACACCCTTCCTCACCTTTAGAACTTAAAACATTCCTGCCTCTTTCCTTTCAACAGCCTGAGTTCAAGGCCTACTTAACAATGACAGTCCCCTGAGACTTCTCAGCAGCATACATTACAATTACCAATTCATTTTTTTCTGCCTTTTCACAAGGACCTAACATTTCTAGCATGCTTTAAAAGGTTCCACCCACCACAACAGGGTCATGAATATTAAACTGCTTTTGCTATTGAACTACAGAAAAATATTATTAGAATTATTATTACTCCTGTCAATCTCCTAAGGCTAATGTCATACAAGTAATAACCTTAGCAGAGACAGCCCTGAATGCTTATCTATCTGCTTGTTCTGCCTTCTTATATCCCAAAATACATCTAAGATATCTCTGGAATTCCCCAAGAGCTGCAGTGGTGAAGAAGAGCAGCAAGGTCAAGAAGATGGTATATTGGACCTGGGATCAGGAAGACCTGAGTTCTAATCCCATCTCTGCAACTTAATATCTATAAGACCCTGAGTAAGCCATGTAATTTCTCTGAGGTTGTTTCCTCATCTGTAAAAGGGGGCTAATAATAGCACCTATCAAAAGAGATGATGTATGCAATTCACTAGCAAACTTTAAACTTTTATAAATGTTAGCTTAAATTACTTACAAAGTTGAAAACAATTGCTTAATCCTGGGAGTTTTGAAATAAACCAATGGCTTGAACTTCTGGAAGTGTCTTCAGAAACCACATATTTTTTATTTCCTTTCTAACCTACAAACACATGGCATAGTGCTTTACATATAGTAAATTCTTGGCAAATTGAATGGGAATCCAGTATATGTTAAAGATGTTTTGTTTTTATGGTGATGAGATATGTTATGATGGTGATGATGATAATGTATGTTATGATGAAGATGACAGTGAAATATGCAAGTCAAGTAAATAAGATTTTTTTTCTTTCTTACAGAAAATAAGTGTAATTATTGAAAAGTAGTCAACTAAGGACAGATCCTCAAGGCACTCCATGGAGACCTTCCTCCAGGTTTACATTGTACAATGAAGGACTACTCTTTGGGGTCAGTAAACTCAACTAACTTCCATTTTGTATAACAAAAATAGTGTGACCTGTTCTTGGTAAATCCATGTTGGCTCTTAGAAATGAATGCTTCCCTTTCTAAATCCTCAGAAACTATCCTTTCAAAACTACTTTCTAGAAGTTTACTAAAAATTGAAGTCAAGCACTAATACATTGTTGGTGAAGTTGTGAACTAATCCGATCATTCTGGAAAGCAATTTAGAACTATGCCCAAAGGACAATCAAACTGTGCCTCCTCTTTGATCCAGTAATACCACTATCTGTCTGTATACCAAAGAGATCATAAAAAAGGGAAAAGGACCTACACATACAAAAATATTTATAGCAGCTCTTTTTGTGGTGGCCAAGAATTAGAAATTGAGGGGAATGGCTGAACAAGTTGTGGTATATGAATGCAATGGAATGCTATTGTGCTATAAGAAATGAGGAGCAGTCGGATTTCAGAAAAAACCTGGAAAGGCTTATATGAATTGATGCAAAGTGAAGTAAGCGGAAGTAGGAGAACATTGTACCCAATAACATAAACATTGGGTGATGATCAACTATGATTGACTTAGCTCTTCTAAGCAATACAATGATTCAAGACAATTCCAAAAGACTCATGATGGAAAATACTATCCACATCCAGAGAAAGAACTGATGGAGTCTGAATGCAGATCAAAGCATACTATTTTCACTTTGTTTTTTCATGTTTTTTTTTTCCTTTTGTTCTGTTTCTCCTTTCACAAAATGACTAATACATAAATGTTTTACATGATTGCACATATATATATATATATACATATATAAAACCTATATCAAACTGCTTACCATGTTAGGGAAGGGGAAAGGGAGGTAGGGAGAAAATATGGAACTCAAAATGTTATTTTAAAAAAGAATGTTAAAAATCGTCTTTAATATAATTGGAAAAAATAAAATACTATTTTTAAAAAAATTAAAAGAATTGAAGTCAAGATCAATGATCCTATAGTTCCAAAACTTTGCCCTCCTTGCTTTTTTTGAAAACAGAGACATTTGTCTATTTCCTGACCAGGGAAACCCCTCCTTCCAATAAATCATCTCTCTTAGTATCCTGTAATATAGGTTACCCAGGAATGGTGACTTGAACTCATTTATTTCTCCCTTCTCATCTTGGGTTTCATCTTCTTGTTAACCAATTGTGTATTATCCTTGTCAGCCCCAAAGATCATTATCCTCGGTGGGGAAAGCAAGGTGAATAAGAGAGGGGTAGTTCTGCTTTCTTCTCCTTATCTATTATCACAGTCCCATCCATCTGAACAGAAGAGATCTCCTATATGATCTTCCTCTCACCCCCATGATAGCTTTTTAAAAATCACCCTTTTTGTTATCCACAGCATTCATCACTGGGTTCAGTTCTTTCTGAGATTTAATGTTTCTGGTACTATTTTTACAGGATTGCACAGTTCTTTTGTATTCATTCTCAGTCGCCAGCCCTTACTCCTGTCTTTTGCACATCTTTTCAAAATCTCAATCAGTCAAAGAATTGCATTCACATCAGTCTCTTCTCCTTTTATTCTTTGTTGGAATCATTTGTGTTTATATCATAAAAGCCTCACTCATGAGGGTTTTAAACCTAAAGTTGGCAGCAATGAATTTGGGTCAGAGGATTTAGAATTCAGTCCTGACTCTTCCCCTTGCCACTTATGTAATCTTAGGCTAGGAACTTCATTTCTCTGGGTCTCAGTTTTCTCATCTGCAAAGTGGGGGATTAGTACTATGTGGCTCCTAAGGACTCTTTCAGCTCTAAATCTAAGGTCCTATAATCTCACTGGCCTAATTTTCCCCATAAAATTTTAGTTGGCAAGATTCCTTTTAGTATTTCTCTGAACTCTGATACGTTTTCTAAAAACCAGGGGTACAAGTCAGACAATTTTTGGCTTTGCTATCTCTTTCTATCAGGAATGGCCTTTACTTGTAGGATGCATAGGTTCCTAAAATGGGTGATATCACCTGCGGGGGGGGGGGGCTCTGGAACAATCCAGGGGGGCAGTAGTAGCCTTGGGTGCAATTGAGGGGCACTGAATAAAATAATGGGGCAGTGGAAGCATAAGGAAGAGAAGAAAATTTTGAAAAACCATTTGTACATGTTTCATCTGTTGTGTAACAGAGTTAAAGTTGCAGTGATTACATTATTTTCCAAATTAACACACAAAATGCAAATTATAACTGATCAGTGGTCAAGTCCACCCACAGGTCTTAACAAGCAAGAGTTGGCAAAGGAACATGGGTACATTGTCGGGAAGGCCAGCATGCACCAGCAGAAATATATGCATGTAATGATTTGTTTACAATATGATACTGTACAGTTACATGACACAAATCATCAAAATTTCAAAGCAAGGAAAAACCCCACAAATTTACAATAAATTATTAAATTTTGGATGTGTCATTTTTTAAAAAAATATTTTATACTTTTTTTGAAATGATACAAATTAAAAACAACTATTAAAGGGTTAAAGAAAATAGATTTCCTCAGGAGGTGAGTCAGCGTTGAGTAACTTTTTTTTAAAGGGGGCAGTGGGCCAAATAAGTTTGGGAGCCTCTGATTTAAAGGATATGTTTCCCTTTAAAGGGTGCTCTGACCAGTAACATGGATGAAGCGAAATGGCAGAAAGGGCCTGAGTGAGATGTCAGATCTATTCTAAATTTAGGCCCCCATCATTTATAAAGTATGTAAATAATTAAAGGCATATTTCCCTTTCATAGAAGGGTTAGTAGATGGGTACCCCATGGGAAACATGGATCCCCTTTCCACATGCTTAGTTCAATTTTGCAATCTTATCTTATCTCTATTAGGCATAGCTATAGTATCCTCTCCAAGCTTATAGGCTCTCCTATTTATGAAAGCTTACATATGTATGCCCTCAATATGCCTTTACTCCATCTGGGACAGCCAAAAGAAGTCAGTGTCTGCTCTTTCTCACCTGGTACCTCAGTTGCACTGAAGTAAAGATGTCTCATGAATCCCTACAGACATCCAAACCTCTCCCTTAATTTCAGGCCACACCAGCATTAATCATACTAGAGACAAAGATTTAGTGGCCAATGGACTTTCTTTTATATCAGGGAGGGAGAACAAATGCATAAGTAATAACAATATTGAGGAGCAATTGAAGAGCAAATCCTGATAGGGAAAAAGCTGCTTGGGCTTCCAGCAATGGAGAACAGGATCGGTTGTTTTCCAAGATCTTAAAGCCCTCCCAATAGCAGAAAAAAATAGTCTACCATACAATCTTTAAGCTTAAACTTCTATAACAACCACCACAAAAAATTAGGAGAAAAGCCATGTTCCCCTCAACTCCTCTAGAGTCTCATGCCTCATTGGTTCTCAACCAGGGCAGAAGGGAAAGATTATTTCTCATCTTAGGATGACCATCATCTTCCATTGGAACAGGCCATGGTTTAAGTAGCAGGGGCACCAGAACCTAGAAATCAGGTACTCTACCCATATTTCTTCCTCTGTAGCAGAAAATGAGAATGGCTGCTTACCCTGGCTTTCAGCATCTCTCTCTCTCCCAGACATCTCCAAAAACAAAGTCCCATAAATCCAATTTTGATAAACATTGCCCACTGGTGAACTCTAGAATAGTATTTGTTTGCATTTTGTTATCTTCATACTAGCACTTTCTGGGTGGGATGCCCAAGAAACCAAGGCTGCACTTGCATGATCCCCTGTCAGTCCAACTTCAGCAAATAGTTGTTCCTTGTTTGGTCAGAATCTGATCAAGAACATCAGTTCTATTCATTGCTTCTTCCATCTTTTTGAAGGATGAAATTATCATTGGTTATGGTGGCTAGCACAGGAGCCACTCTGATCCTACCAAGATTTATACAACTCAAGGGGACTATCTCTGGCTGGGGGACTGTTTTCTTCTAAAACCCTCGTTCCCACTAAGATGCCTTCAAATGCCAAACCTCAGCGGAAAGGCTCTGATTGTGGTTGTCTCGGGGCAAGGCAAGACTCAACAATTACTGGACATTTATTTAGAAACCATCTTTAAGGACAATAAATCCTTGGTTCCAGCTCTTATAGCCAGAATGTTCTTCCTGGAATCTAATCTAAATCTACCCTGGTGACATGTGAACCCTATGTTTAGAGACTGCTTGGAAGATACTGTGCCTCAGAACGGTCCTTTCAGCATGGTTTCCTTTCCTTCCTGATTGTTCAGCTCTGTTGAACTGAAAACATGGTCACTCCAGGGACAGCCAGTTCTTGGAAAATTAATCCACAGTAAATCAACTCACATGAACCTGGACAGTGGACAAGGAGACCTCTCTTATTCCTCTCTAATGAGAGTCATATTTGCCTTGGCTCCAGGGTGGTGGCAGTGCAAATGGTCCCTTTGGCTGGCTGTGCCCAGAGGGCAGCCTGTGACATCAAAACCATCTTACAAGGTTTGCTCAGTAAGCATGGATCCAAGACAAGAGGTTCAGGAAATTATGGCTGTAGAGGTTGATGGAATATATGAGGCTTTGTCTAACCTCTCCATTTCACACGTGAGACAGACCTGAGGAGGTGAGACATCTTGTCCAACATCATACAAGGAGTAGGCATCAGAGGTAGAATGAAATGATCTCAAGGAAAATATTTTTTCCAGTCTGTAAACATAAAACAAACAAATAAAAAAAAACCATTTCTATACAAAACAGAGGTAGTGTGGAATAGGAGAAATCATGCAGGACTTTGAGTCCCAAGAGACCTACATTCGAATCTGACTTCTGACAATTACTAACTATGTCACCACTGTCAAAGGCACTCAACCAACCCACCAATTCTTATCTCAGTTTCCTCATCTATAAAATGGGAGTAATAATTCCTGTAGTACCTATATCACCCAGGTGTTATGAGAATCATATCAGAAAATGAATGTAAAATACTTTATAAAATTTAAATTACTTTAGACATGTCTACTCTAGTTATTATTATTACTTCTGCATGTCACAGCATAACTGTAATCAGAAATGATAAGCATTATAAAATCCACCTTCTAGTCCTGAATCTGCTACTTATTAACTGTAAGACTGTGGACAACTGAATTAACCTCTCTGAGTTTTATGTTCCTTATCTCAGGAAAAAAAATAAGGTTAATAATACCTGCTTCATTGAGAGAAGTGAATAATATTATATACATGGAGGTATTTTGTACACCTTAAAGTGCTCCAAAATCTATATATGTAGGGCATCTAAGTGACACAGTGGATAAAGTGCAGGGCATAGAGTCAGGAAGACCCAAGTTCAAATCCAGCCTCAGACACTTATTAGCTGTGTGACCCTGGGCAAGTCACTTAACCCTTTTAGCCTCCGCTTCCTCATCTGCAAAATGAGCTGGAAAAGGAAATGGCAAACCACTATCTTTTCCAAGAAAACCCCAAATGCGGTCACAAAGAGTTGGACTTGAATGAACAACAACAATAACAATAAAATAATATATGTCTATATACATACACATGTAATATGTAAAGCAATTTAAAAATCTTAAAGGGATACCTATTATATCTATCATACATATCTTATATATTTTACATTATATACTCTGTTTGATATACAGAATTTCAGAATGAAAAATCTTCCTCTAGCAATGTCAATGTGCCTCTTCTCAATAACTTATAATCTCAGACTGTTGCCCAGAGCCCTGAAAAAGAGGTGTAGTGACTCACTCATGGTCACATAGCCAATATATGTCAGAGGCAGGACAAGAATCAGGGTCTTCCTGGTTCACAGACTCCTCTTTACCCACTACAGAGCCTCACAATGCTGAGGATAAGTAGGTAGATGGTGCGGGGGGATGGAGAGTTAGGTTTGGAGTCAGGAAGATATGAGTTCAAATTCTGCAAGTTAAGATTCTGCCTGGGATAATTCCTGTCTGGGCAAGTCACTTAACTACTCCTAGTCTCAGTTTCCTCATCTGGTAAATATGGATGACAATACTAATAGTTAACATTGATTTACTACTTACCAGCCACTGTGCTTGGTGCTTTACAACTATTATATCATTTGATCCTTGCAATCACCCTAGGAGGTGGGTGTTGTTATTATACCCATTTTTTAGATGAGGAAACTGAGGCACACAGAAGTTAAGTGACTTGTCTAGGAATACACAACTAATAAGAGTCTGAGGCTGGATTTGAACTCAGGTTTTCTTTACTCCAGGTCCATCTCTATCTACTGCAACATCTTGCTGCCCCTAATAATAGCATCTACCTCCCAGGATCATTGGGAGGATTAAATGATGAGAACTGTATGTATGTGTTATATGGAAAGCGCTCATTTTTATGTAAAGTATTATCATTATTATTGTCATTTCCCTAAATTCAGTGTCAGGTCAACAATAGGCCTGCGTAGCTAGGTGGCACAGTGGACAGAGTACCAGGCCTGGAGTCAGGAAGACTCATCTTCCTGAGTTCAAATCTAGCCTCAGACATTTACTACCTGTGTGACCCTGGGTAAGTCACTTAACTTTGTTTGCCTCAGTTTCCTCATCTATAAAATGAGCTGGAAACAGAAATGGCTAAGCCACTCCAGTATCTTTTCCAAGAAAACCCCAAATGGGGTCATGAAGAGTTGGGCATGACCAAAACAACTCAACACAACAGACAATGAACATTTTTCTGCCTGCCCAGCCCTCCTTTCTACACTGGAAGACACTATTCTACCCCAGAGTTTATCTGTTTCCTGATAGCATCCTGTTAATCTTTTCTAGTTTTAAATTTATATTCTGTAATTCCATAAGTCTATTCTACATTGTTTCCCTTGAAGATGAACTGATATTATCAAAGTTTTAGCAAAAATTCTATACTTTAGCAGTATAGACTTAGACAGGTCATGACCTCTCTGGACCTCAGTTTCCCCATCAGTTGAAACAATAACACATTTTCATAGTTTCTCTAAAGTAGCCAAAAGTACTTTCTTTGCAATAAAGATTGGAAATGGGAGGTACAAGTATCCTACTAGCCACATTTTACAGGTAAGGAAACTGAGGCTCAAAGTAGTTCAGGATCATGCCCAAGATCATAGAACTTACGCAGGAGAGGCAGGAGCTACCCCTCAGACTGCTCTGCACCCCGCTGCAATGAGAAGCTCAGATTAGAATGATCTTTAACGTCCCTTCCAGCTCTCATGTACCATAGTTCTAGGAGCCAAACCAGATGAAATATTAATTTATGTTAATAAAGTCTCCACTGAGCAGTTTTTTTTATCTTTTCCCTCCCAGGCAGACCCTGATTCACTTGCATTTATTTCAAGCTCAATTCCCCCCTCCCTTTCTGTCTCAGGAGCCCTAGAGAACTGTCCTCCTGGGAACAATGAAGCTTTGATTGCAAACAGGAGATCAGAGTCTAGAAGAGCAGGAGGGGAAATGTGAATTTGCAGTTTGGGATGACAAAGGGAGAGCCATGATTTAAAGGAAAAGTTTTTCAGTTTTCTGTATTTTTATTCTAGGACTCAATTTTTCCCCATTTCCCATATTTTCTCCCAGGCTTCCTCATTCCTAACAAGCCTCAGAGGTCACCCTACTTGAGCTATGTTCCCTTCTCTCTTTTCTGGCTTTCACCATTTATCTCTGACTGCAGGATATTGGGATACTGCTTTCCTGAGCTGAATATTTGCTAAAAATAAGAAGCAGATTGCAGAAAATAATTGATTTCCTTTCTTTGCTCTATGATAAAGCCAGAGAACGAAAAGCAGCCCAGGGTAGGATGGCAGAGGAGTTGGGTGAAGGCAGCCCTATGCTGTGTCATGGTACATATGGAGGTAGTGTGGTCCAGGGGAAAGGATACTGCATTTGGAGTGAGGGGACATGGGTTCAAATCCCAACTCTACCACTTGGATGGGGAACCTGCGGCCTCGAGGTCATATCTGGTGCTCTAGGTCCTCCAGTGCAGCTGCACTCTATCACCTTGAGCAAATCTCTTCCTTTCCCTGTGCCTCAATTTTGTCTTCTATAAAACGAGTAGGTGGCTTAGATAAGATGATCTTTTAAGGTTCCTTCAAGCCCCAAATCTATGATTTTAGTTCAAATGAATAAGTCAGAGGGGCAAAACTCAGTGAGCACCTGCTGCATACATGACAAGGTATAGTGAAAGTACTGGAGAGGGATACAGAAAAACTAGAAGAGGAAACGCAAGACAGCCTTGAGACAGCACTTGAGGAAGCACTCTGTGGTTACAAAGTGGGTGATCTTATTTGTCCCCACAAAAGCAGTGGGAAGTAATATAGCTCCCATTTTACAGATGAGGAGCTTGAGGCTTAGAAAGGCTGACTCCTTTAAGGGAGGGGCATATTTCAGTGAAAAGAGCCCTAAAGTTTTGCATTTACCACTCATGTGACCTTGGCCCTATGCCTAGCAAACAGAAAGTCAGTGAAGACCTCTAAGCTTCAAGTTCCTCCTGTATAAAATGGAAATAAGGTGATGTGGCCTAGTGAACAGAGGAATGACCTCGGAATTAAGGATACCTGGGTTCAAAAACTTCCTTGGACACATACTAGCACTGTTATCGTGGGCAAGTCATATAACTCAGTTCCCCAGGCATATCTCTGAGACTACATATATACACGCACACGCTAGCTATATAATATACACACACACATATATATATGTGTGTATATGTATATGCACATGCATATATTTATAACATATGTGCATATCTATATAAAACCTATATCACATGTATGTATGTATGTACATATATGTGTATATTATATATATTATGGATTATATATATTTATTAGAGGGGAATTGTAGAAGAATATCAGTAAAAAGGATTTATATACCAGGAATTCCCTACACTTATGAAATCACAGGTCTGGATCTCCTCTCCCCTAAATGGGGATAATAGTACTTCCACATCAACCACATGGGGCAGTGAGGTGGCACAGTAGATAGAGTGCAGGGCCTGAAGTCAGCAAGACTCCTCTCCATGAGTTCAAATCTAGTCTCAGACACTCACCAGCTGTGTGAACTTGGGCAAGTCACATAACCCTGTTTGCTTTAGTTTCCTCATCTGTAAAATGAGCTGGAGAAGGAAAGACAAACCTTTCCAATATTTTTGCCAAGAAAATCCCAAATATGGTCACGAAGAATTGGACACAACTGAAAAATGACTAACAACAACACTTGACCTCACAGGATCTGTATGAGGAAAGCACTTTGTAAACCATAAAGCCTGTGTGAGTAATGGACTCATTATCAAGCTCTGGAGAGCTAGGTGGCACAATGGATAGAGTGCTGGGCCTGGAATCAGGAAGACTCATCTTCTTGAGTTCAAATCTGGCCTCAGACATTCACTGGCTGTGTGACCCTGAACGAGTCACTTAACCCTGTTTGCTTTTGTTTCCTCATCTGTAAAAATGAGTTGGAGAAGGAAATGGTAAACCACTCCAGTATCTTTGCCAAGAAAACCCCAGAGACTGAAAATCGGCAGAACAAATATCAAGCTAAGGCCCTGAGAAATAGGGATAAAGAGATCAAGATAGAGGATTAATTTTCTCTGACCTCAGACCTAGAATACCATTGAATGAGATACATGGTTCAGAATGGCCTGACCCTACACAACAGTGAAAATTGGGCATCTGCATCAGAATAGGGCTTGACTCTTTTTCCCTAGCAGTCCTGGCCAAAATGGTGACCATCCTTTGATGCTTACAGCAGGGTGTTTTCATAATTTTACACATTTCTTCTCCTATACCATCCTCCCATTCCACTTCAAGATTGAATGAACTTGGCCTATAAACTTGGCCAAAATTCTCTGGTCCAAGAGAAGAAATTTGGGGAGAGCCACTGTTAGGTCCCTTGGGGTAAATGTCCAGGCCACCTACATCTTTGAAAGGCTCTAAACAAGTAGAAGTCACAGGTTGACCTGTGTCAGCAGAGAGTTGGGCACCCACTCCCTTCCAGAATCATTTTTCCCCTCTATTATCCCTCTCTCACAGACTCTCCCACACCCAGCAGGGGCTGTGTTAGCCCAGTTGGCAATTATGAGAAGAGAAAGCTAACTGAATTTAAATGAAGAAAAAGACCAGGAATGACGGGCAGACAGCCCTAATTGGGGCTATTTTTAGAAACCAGCCATAAAATGGTACAAAGAGGAGAACATTTCTCCAGAGAACTAGGGAGTATGAGCAGAAACATTGGATTAAATTATTGTGGAGGGGGAGAGGAAAGGGTAGAAAGAGCAAGCAGTATACTTTGCTTCAAGAGCTGAGGTCAGGACAAGCCCAAGCATCAATGGGGAAGAGGGGAGCTGCCTTCCCAATTGAGTCCACAAGGTGTCTCTGGCCAGATTGCTACCAAGCCCATCTCTCTCAAACGCGCCCTGTGCCAAAGGTTCAGAAGGAGTCCTCAGGTCTAAGTGTGGACCCGGTGATCAAGTGCTCCTTACTGGACAGTGGAGTTGGCTAGGAAATGAACACAAGGTCAAAGTCTAAGAATTAAGATCTAGTGCGTGTGGCTCTCTGAGGGCTACTAACTTGTTTTTGTTTTGTTTTGTTTTTTTGTTTTTTGTTTTTGTTCCAATGCATTCTCTTTTGGAGATGGGTGAGGACACTCTGTTAGCTCCCAACCAATGTCTTAATGTTAACAACAGCATGGGAGCAGTTCAGGTCACTTCAGATGACACTTGCAGAAAGTTCCTAGAATGAGGATTTTAAATCTGTCTCTCTCCTGTGGGCAGGAGAGTAGTGAGTGGCTCCTACCCCTTCACTCTTCTGTAAAGGTTTCAGGAAGCAATCTTGCTAGAGTAATTTGTGCTAGCCAAAACATAGTTCATAAGTCAAGAGGTTTGTTGCTGGTAGATATGCATAATAAAGGAGAGAATGCCTGCTTTCTGCTGGCTTAATTCTCATGCCTATCAAAGAAAATCTTGGGAACCTAGTTGTCTCAGTGTTTGCAAACCTCCCATGGTTTTGATTTTTAGTAGAGAACCAAAATTGGGTTTGGGGAGACAGGATAACAGTCAGGGTTTAAATGGGAGTCACAAAGAATTTCATTCTTTAAATTATATAGTTCATGGAATCCCAAGGCCATAGATTTGTAGTTGGGAGGAACTTCAAAGGTCCTCTTGTCCACTTCCTTTATTTTACAGATGAAAAAACTGAAGCCCAGGGTGGTTTCAGGTATTGTCTGAAAATTGTCTGAAAGTGCAAAATGAATCAGAATACAAAAAGGGAAGTCAAAAGAAAATACTTAATCTTAACCTAGGGCATTCTACAGGGCAGCTAGGTAGCATTGTGGACAGAGTCCTCAGCCTGGAGTCTCATTTTCTTGACTCATCTTCTTGAGTTTAAATTTGGCCTCAGAAACTTACTAACTATGTGACCCTGGGCAAGTAATTTAACCTTATTTACCTCAGTTTCCTCATCTGTAAAATGATCTGGAGAAGGAAATGGCAAACCACTCCAGTATCTTTGCCAAGAAAACCCCAAATGGGGTCATGAAAAGTCAGACAAGATAACAGCAGAGCATTCTACAAGCTTTTGCTAACTCCCAGTCTAAGATGGTGGCTCATAGCCTTTGCTATGTATTAAGCAAATGGATCTGTTTCTGGAGGGAAATGCTTTCTTGCCACAAGACCTAGAGATCAAACTGGTGGTGAGGCTAAGACTGGGTCAATTACTTGAATCTGGAGTTCTGAGCTACAGTAGGACTAAAGCCAATACATTGTCTGACACCAATCTGGTGAGACCCTGGGCCTCCACAGGAGGGGACAACTGACCCAGACTAGAAAATGCATCAAGTTAATGCTTCTGTGCCTATCAAAATCAATGGTCTGTGAGGTGCCACTTCACTTCCTGCCTAGGGAGATGGGAAGATGCAGTAGAGAAAAGGGGAGGGGGAGAAAAGGGAAAAGAGAGAGAGAGAGAGAGAAAATGAAGGAGGAGGAGGAGGAGAAGGAGAAGAAGGAGAAGGAGGAGGAGAAGAAGGACAAGGGGGGATGAGGAGGAGGATGAGGAAGAGGAGGAAAAGAAGGGGAAGGGAGGAGAGAGAGGAGGGGAGGACAGGAAAGGGAAGGAGAGGAGAGGAGACAATAAAATAGGGGAGAACAGGAGAGGAGAGGAGGGGAGAGGAAAGATTAAAATGTCCCGTGGCTCTCTCTTCCCCCTACCATCTCAGCTGAGAAACTTGCTTCATATTTTACTGAAAACAAAATTCACAGAGCTCCCTCTCCTCCCCTGTTCCTCATCTCACATTTCCCAGATGCTTTCTGCTGCTATCTTCTCCTTCACTCCCATGTCACATGAAAAGGTGGCCTTTCTCCTTGCGAACCCGTTACATACACAAATGATCTCATTCTTTCTCATCTTCTCCAAAAGATTGCACCCTTCAATATTCCCACTTTCACATTTATCTTCAATCTCTCCCCGACTACTAGCTACTTCTCTCCTGCCAACAGATGTGCTCATATCTCCCTTACACTTAAAAAAAAAACCTTCAATTGATCTGTCCATCTCTATTAACTATCATCCAATAGATCTCCTTTTTTGTGTGGCTAACCTCCTTGAAAAGGCTATCTAGAATAGGTGCCTCCCCTACCTTTCTTCTCACTCTTTTCTTTTTTTAATGTAAAACATTTCCATATACTAATATTTCCATATACTAATAACATACTAACACATTTTGTACAAGAAGACTCAAATAAAAGAAAAAAAAGAATGAAAGGAAGTGAAAAATAGCATGCTTCAGATTGTATTCAGTTAATATCAGTTCTTTCTCTGGAGGCAGATAGTATGCTTCATCATGAGTCCTTTGGGATTGTCTTGGATCATTGTATTGCTAAGAATAGCTAAGTCATTCACAGTTCTTCATTGAACAATATTGCTGTTACTGTGTACAACATTCTCCTGCTTCTATTCACTTTACTATTCATCAGTTCGTGTATGTCTTTCCAGGTTTTTCTGAGATCATCCTGCTTGTCATTTATTCTAGCACAATAATATTCCATTATAATCATAAACAGCTTGTTTAGCCATTCTCCAATTGATGGGCATCCCTTTGATTTCCAATTTTTAGCAACCACAAACAGAGATGCAACAAATATTTTTCTACAAATAGGTCCTTTTCAAATATGGGAAGACTTGAACTTATGAAGGAAGAGGTTATCCACCCTCAGAGAAACAGATGATAAATAAGTATAATACAGTCTTACATAGAAGCATATGAATGCATATATCTATATAGTATTATCAATATCTAAGTATATGTGTGTAAGTATAGGTATGCATGTACAGGTACATGTGTGTACATGTAGATCTTTGTGTGCATATTTATATGTATGTGTATGTATGTGCATATGTATATATGTGCATATATGTATGTGTGTGTGTGTGTGTGTGTGTGGATAGATATACATATATCCATGCTTAATTGTAGCCTTCTGGTGGAGGGAGAGGAAAGGGAAAAGAAGAACAAAGTAAAGAGTACACAGCAGAGAATAAAAGAAAACTTACAAGGAAGCAAAGAAAAATTGGACAGCTCTCAGCCCAATGTGTAATATTTATTATATAGGCTTTTTAGAAATGGAAATTTATTGCTGTATGTTTTGAATCATCTCTCATGTTCTGCTGTGAATCATCTGTTCACATTCTTTTTTTTTCTTATTTTGTATTATTTTAGTTTTGTTGTTTAAGTATTTTTCTGTATTTCTTTTCTTGGTTTGTATTTAAGTTTAAAATTATAAATAAAATTCAAAAAAAAAACCAAATTGATCCTTTTCCCTTTTTTGGATGTCTTTGGGACATAGACCTAGTAGTGATATTGCTGGATCAAAGGGTACATAGGTTTTATATTCCTCTGGGCACAGTTCCAAAATGCTTTCCAGAATGGTTGGATCAGTTCACAACTCTACCAACAGTGCATTAATGTCCCAGTTTTCCCACATCCCTTCTGACATCCAATATTTTCCTTTTTTGTCATATTAGCCACTCTGATAGGTGTGAGGTGGTACATTAGAGTTGTTTAATTTGCATTTCTCTGATCAATAGTGATTTAGAGTCTTTTTTCATATGGCTA
This sequence comes from Vombatus ursinus, assembly GCF_900497805.2. Taxonomy (NCBI): domain Eukaryota; kingdom Metazoa; phylum Chordata; class Mammalia; order Diprotodontia; family Vombatidae; genus Vombatus; species Vombatus ursinus. Next base: position 2,255,718 of record NW_020955176.1, read on the forward strand.
TAAATAGCTTTGATTCTTCTTTTGAGAACTGTCTGTTCATATCCTTTGACCATTTATCAATTGGAGAATGACTTGCATTTTTATAAATTTGACTCAGTTCTCTATATATTTGAGCAATAAGGCCATTCTCAGAGATATGTGTTGCATAATTTTCCCCCTACTTTTCTGCTTTCTTTATAATTTTGGTTACATTGGTTTTGTTTGTGCAAAAACTTTTTAATTTTATATAATCAATATTATCTGCTTTATATTTTGTAATGCTCTCTATATTTTCTTTAATCCTAAATTCTTCCCTTATCCATAAATCTGACAGATAAAGCATTCCATGCTCTATCAATTTGCTTATGGTATCAGCCTTTAGGTAAAAATCATGTACCCATTTTGACCTTATCTTGGTATACGGTGTGAGATGTTGGTCTGTATCTAGTTTCTGCCACATTGTTTTCTAGTTTTCCAAGAAGTTTTTGTCAAATAATGAGTTTTTCTTCCAAAAGCTTGGATGTTTGAATTTATCATATACTACATTGCTACAGTTATTTACTGTAATGTAATTTGTGCATAATCTATTCCACTAATACACCACTATTTCTTAGCCAGTACCAAGTAGTTTTGATATTACCACTTTATAATACAATTTGAGATCTTGTACAGCTAGACCACCTTCTTTTGTATTTTTTTATTAATTCCCTTGATATCTTTGAACTTTTGTTCTTCCAGATGAATTGGGTTATTATTTTTTCTAGCTCTATAGATAATTTTTGATAGTTTGATTGGTATAGCACTGAATAAATAGATTAATTTAGGTAGAATTGTCATTTTTTTTTGTATTGGTTTGGCCTACCCATGAGCAATTAATATTTTTTTTTAATTGTTTAGATCTGACATTGTGTGAAAAGTGTTTTATAGTTGTGTTCATATAGTTTCTAGGTTTGTCTTGGCAGGTAGACTCCCAAGTATTTTATATTGTCTCCAGTTATTTTAAATGGAATTTCTCTTTCTATCTCTTGCTGCTGGACTTTGTTGCTAATATATGGAAACGTTGATGATTTATGTGAGTTTATTTTGTATCCTGCAACTTTGCTAAAGTTGTTAATAATTTCAAGTAGTTTTTTAATTGATTCTCTAGGGATTTCTAAATATAATATCATCTCATATTCAAAGAATAATAGTTTTGTTTCCTCATTGCCTATTATAATTCCTTTAATCTCTTTTTCTTCTCTTATTGCTATAGCTAACATTTCTAGTACAATACTAAATAACAGAGGTGATAATAGACATCCTTGCTACATCCCTGACTGTATTAGGAAGGTTTCTAGTTTATCTCCACTACAGATAATGCTTGCTGATGGCTTTAGATAAACATTACTTATCATTTTAAAGTAAGCTCCATTTATTACTAAGCTTTCTAGTGTTTTTTTTTTAAATAGGAATAGGCGCTATATTTTGTCAAAGGCTTTTTTTTTGCATTTGGTGAGATAATCATATGATTTCTATTGGTTTTGTTACTGATATGGTCAATTATGCTGATAGTTTTCCTAATATTGAGCCAACCCTGCATTTCCTGGTATAAATCCCATCTGGTCATAGTGTGTTATCCTTGTAATATATTACTGTAATATCATTGCTAGTATTTTATTTAAAATTTCTGCATCAATATTCTTTAAGGAAATTGGTTTATAAATTTCTTTCTGTTTTGGTTCTTCTTGGTTTAGGTATCAACATCATATTTGCATTGTAAAAGTAATTTGGTAGGACTCCTCCTTTGCCTATTTTTCCAAATAGTTTATATAGTATTGGGATTCATTGTTTTTAAATGTTTGGTAGAATTTGCTTATGAATCCATCTGGTTCCTGGAATTTTTTCTTAAAAAATTCATTGATGGCTTGTTCAATTTCTTTTTCTAAGATTGGGTTATTTAAGTATTCTTCTCTCAATCTGGGTAATTTTTACTTTTGTAGATATTCATCCATTTCATCTAGATTGTCAAATTTATTGGCATATAATTGGGCAAAATAGCTCCTAACAATTGTCTTAATTTCCTCTTCATTAGTGGTGAATTCACCCCTTTCATTTTTGATACTAGTAATTTGGTTTTCTTCTTTCCTTTTTTAAATCAAATTAACCAATGGTTTATCTATTTTATTGTTTTTTTTTTCATAAAACAACTTCGTTTTATTCATTAGTTCAATGGTTATCTTACTTTCAACTTTATTAATCTCTCCTTTGATTTTCAGGATTTCCAATTTGTTGTTTAATTGGGGATTTTTACCTTGTCTTTTTTCTATTTTTTTTAGTTGCATGCCCAATTCATTGATCTGTTTTTTCTCTATTTTGTTGATGTAAGCAATTAGAGACATAAATTCACCTCTAAGTACTGTTTTGGCTGCATCCCATAAATTCTGGTATGTTATCTCATTGTTGTCATTTTCTTTAATGAAATTATCTATTGTTTCTATGATTTTTCTTCTTGACTCACTTGTTTTTTAGGATTATATTACTTAATTTCCAATTAATTTTTAATCTCTTTTTCCATTGTCCATTGTTGAATGCAGTTTTCATTTCATTATGATCTGAAAAGTATGCATTTACTATATCTACTTTTCTGCATTTGGTTGTGAGGTTTTCATAACATGGTTAATTTTTGTCTAGGTGCCACATACTGCTGAGAAAAAGGTTTAACCCTCTCTATTCCCATTCAATTTTCCCCAGACATCTATCATATCTAACTTTTCCAGAATTTTATTCACCTACTTAACTTCTTTCTTGTTTATTTTCTGGTTAGATTTATCTATCCCCCACTAATATAGTTTTATTATCTACTTCCTCCTATAACTCCTTCAACTTTTCATTCAAAAATGTAGATGCCATACCATTTAGTGCATGTATATTTAGTATTGATATGACTTCATTGTCTATGGTATCTTTCAGCAAAATATAGTTTCCATCTTTATCTCTTTTAATTAGATCTATTTTTGCTTTTGCTTTGTCTGAGATCATATTTGCTGCTCCTGCTTTCTTTGCTTTATCTGAAGCATAATAGTGTATACCTGTGTATACCTCTCTGCTTCAAACGTGTTTCTTGTAAACAACATATTGTAGGATTCTGGTTTTTAACGCATTCCACTATCTGCTTTCATTTCATGGGTGAGTTCATCCCATTCACATTTATAGTTACGATAACTAACTGTGTATTTCTCTCCATGCTATTTTCACTTGTTTATCCCCCTCTCTCTCTTACCCCACCCTTTCCTTCCTTACAAGTTTACTCCAGGTCACTAAATATACCCTCTCTTTTATCAGTCTCCCTTCCCCTTCTATTATCTCTGTCCCTTTTTACTTCCTTATAGGGTAAGATAGATCTCTATATCCAACTGAGTGTGTATGTTATTCCCTCTTTAAGAAAGTTTTGATGAGGGTAAGATTTAAGCTTTTCCTGTCCCCCCCCCCATCTTCCCCTCCATTATAATAGCTCTTTTGGGCCTCTTTTACGTGGGATTATTTACCCCATTCAATTCCCCCCACCCCATTCTTCCAGTGCAATTTTCTTTCTCATTCCTTTATTTTGTTTTTTGGGGTATCATCCCATCAAAGTCACTTTACATCCACACCCACTATCTATATATACTCCTTCTAATTGCTCTTATAGTAATAAAGTTGTTAAGAATTACAAATATTATTTTGCCATATAGAAATATAAACAGTTTAATCTTTTTGAATTTCTTATGTTTTCTCTTTCTTGTTTATTTTTTATCTTTTTATGTTTCCCTTGAGTCTTGTATTTGGAAGTCAATTTTTTTTTATTCAGCCCTGATCTTTTCATAAGAAATGTTTGAAATTTCTCCATTTCATTAAATGTCCATTTTTTACCTGAAAGATTATATTCAATATTGCTTACTATGTGATTCTTGGTTGTAATCCTAAGTCCTTTGCCTTCTGGTATATCATATTCCGAGCCCCAGGATTAGAGGCTTGCTGCAAGTCCCCAGCTGTGAAGCTGACTGCTGCTGCTCTTGAACCTCACTGCCTGCCTACTCCAAGGAGACAGATCTTTCCTGTTGTGCTGGTAAACTGCTTCCCTGCTCCCAGGTCAATTCTGAGGCCATTTTCTAGTTGTTTGAAAGGGCTTCAGAAGGTTCCTTCTTCACTCCATCATCTTGGCACCAGAAGTCCTCACTCTTTTCTTAATTATCTACAATTTGGCTTCCAACCTCATCATGCAACTGAAACTACTCTCTCCAAAGTTACTAAGGATCTCTTAATTACCAACTCTTGGCCTTTTCTCTCCTCAACCTCTTTGCAGCCTTTTACATTGTCAATCACCCTCTTCTTTATATTCTCTTCTCTCTAGGTTTTTGGGATACTACTCTCTCCTGGCTCTCCTTCTACCTCTCTTCCTACTCCTTCTCAGTCTCCTTTGTTGGATCTTCATCCAAATTATGCCCAGTGACCATGGGCAAGCCCTTTAGGCTCTGTCCTGTGTCCTCTCCCCTTTTCCCTCTATACTACTTTACTTGGTGTTCTCATCAACTTCCATGGATTCACTATCATCTCTATGCTGATTGTTCTGAGATCTACTTCTCTGGTTCTAACCTCTCTTCTGATCTTCAATCTTGCATCTCCAACTGCCTAGTGGACATCTCAAACTGGATTTCCTGTAGACATCTTAAATTCCAAAACTGAACTCATTTTTCCCTCCCAAGTCCTCCATCCCTTTCCTAACTTCCCTATTACTTTGAGTCCTGGTCACCCAGACTTGCAATGTAGGTGTCAGCCTCAGCTCTCCACTCTCTCTTTCATTCCTCACATCCAATCTGTTCCAAAAGCCTGTCAATATTACCTTCATAACATCTCTCATATCAAAGTCCTGTGGCAAGACAAAAGTCAAGATGACTGGTGATGGCCCAGGATGCAGCGGGTGACACATGTCTCATTCTCTCCTCTGACACTGCCACTGTCTTCATGCAGACCCTCATCACTTCACACCTGGAATATTGTAAGAGCCTGTAGGTTAGTCTCTCTGCTACTAATCTGTCCCTACTTTAGTCTATCCTCCACTTAAGCTGTCAAATTGATCTTCTTAGAGTCCAGGTCTGACCATGTCACCCTCCCCCCTCAATAACCTTTAATGGCTACCTGTCACTTCCAGGATCAAATAAAAAAAAATCCTTCCATAACCTGCACCTCCAACCTTTTCATTTTTCTTATGACTTACAGAACTGCCTCCCACCTCCATGTACCCTGCAATCCAGCGATACTGGCCTTTTTTCTGTTCCTCAACTAAAATACTTCATTTCCAAACTTTGAGAACTTTCTGTGCCATCCCCTGTACTTAGAATGCTCTTCTTCATCTCTACATCTTATCTTCCCTGACTTCCTTCAAGTTCCAGTTAAAATGCTGCCACCTCCTACAGGAAGCCTTTCCTGATCTCCCGTAATCCCAGTGCCTTCTTTCTGTTAATTATTTCAGATTTATCCTGTATAGAGATTTTTACATCTCCCTCATTAGACTGTGAACTCCTTGAGAACAGGAATTATCTTTTGCCTGTTAGCACTGGCATATAAGACGTGCTTAGTAAATGTTTTACTTGACTTCTTTATTCTGCATTACTTTGCATGTTTCTCTGAATTCTTCATTTTCATCATTCCTTATGACAAAGTAATATTACATTACATTTGTAGTCTATTGAAGCCTCACACACACATATTCACAATGTGGGCCCCTAGTTAGCTAGCCCAGGTTCTGGGTATTTTGTGGGGCAGCATTTTCTCTGCACCATAGCTCACAAATTCCCACTGATGTGTTTTATTTTTACCAACCAGCCATAGAACATACTTAATTACATTAAATTAAATGTAAACTAGAAACAGCACCATGTAGCAAATAAAGAACCATTCTTGGAGTAAAAAGAAAAAAACTGAGTCAAGTCTTTCCTGTCAAGAAAACATGTGACTGAGCAACTCAACCCCAGGGTCTTACCCAATTCGCTTAGACTATAAGTTGAAGAACGGTTGCATTGGTAAAGTGTTTCCTAATCAAGATTTCCATACACCAATGAAATAACAAGGCAAGATTTTCAGCATAAATAAAGGAATAAAATAACACCCATCCCCCCAAAAAATGACCTTATCCTCCCAGAAACATATAAGCAATTGGTGGAGAGAGAAATTGAGAAATTAAGAAATTAAGTGGACCTTAATGGAAATTATATGTGAGATTAGATACCCTGGCACCTGTGGAAAAAAATGTACACGTATGGTAAGTCACCACACAAGGAAGGACAACTCACATTTCTGATGATGTAAAATTGCTATTGTCTTCTACTGATAGAATTGAGCTGTTCTTTGCTAAACCTGTTCTTCATCAATTATTTCTTTTCTCTGCTCCATGTCAGTCTTTACTTTGTCACTCTCCTTTAGCTCTTGCTCTCTCCTCTAAATGATCATCAATACTGGCAATTTTCAGGGATATCTAATACCTTGGACAGCATACAATGGACATGCTGTAGTTATAGCTCTTTTATTGGGTCTTTTAGCCATCTCCACCGTCCATTGGGATTGGGGGTGGGACTTGAGATTAATCAACCTGCTCGTTCAGCTGCCTTCAGCAATGTAATCTGGAGAACCTCCTCCAACCCAGTCTTTCAGCTACCAAAGGGGCTATGCTTTAAATTTTCCCTTGTAGGGAATGCCTCTGGTCTCCTCTACCAGCATTCTTTTCCAATAGCTAGGAACCAGATCTTAGGTCTTAGTCAGGCTCCTCAGACAAAAGAGATGTAGTTTTCTGTAACCTTCTCTGCATAATTTTTCTTAGGCATGACTATGGGGGCAGCTAGGTGGCACAGTGGATAAGCTCTGGCCCTGAAGTCAGGAAGACCTGAGTTCAAATCTGGCCTCAGACACATGATACTCACTAGCTGTGTGACCTTGGGCAAGTCACTTAACCTCAATTGCCTTGCCAAAAATAATAATAATGATAATAATGACTATGAGGCTTTCCATTCTCCCCTGGCAACCTATGCCTGGACATCCAGAAGCCTAGGCTGAGATCAGATCTGCTTCTTAAAATTCTTCTATTAATGGCATCTCTCCTAAACAAAATTTTCTTTGCTCTTTTTATCTCTTCTTCACTCTTCACTAAATTTTACTGCCTGGGTCTCTCAGCTTAATTATCACCCAATTCATGGTCAGAAACCACCTTAGGATTTAGAATTCCCCCTGGCAGGGGTAAATGGCATCAGGACTCTACTTTCTCAAAATGAAAGGGTGTGAGAGACACTATGTAAAGGAAACTGTTTTAAATTTATCTCAGCAGTCCCTCTGATATTCTATGTTAAATAGCAACTACAATGCTGACTCAGGAATTCTAAAAATAAAAGTGGTTCTATGCAAATAGCAACTACTGTATTGACTATTGAACTTAAAAAAAAAGTATTGACCTTTCTCTCACTTTTCCCAGCAATATATTATAACTCTCTCTGATTCTCTGTGTATTTTTCTATGTTTCTGCCACCATCTCTGTCTTTGTCACAGTCTCTTTCTTTTTCTCCTTTACCTCTCCAAATCTTATCATGCCATAACTTGTTCATTCAATCATTAAGCACATATTTTGTTTCCAGATTTTTCTTATCACAAATAATGCTTTTGTGAACATTTTTGTACATATAAATCTTTTCTGGTGGTTAATAACCCCTTTGGGGGTATAGACCCCCTGGGACAAAGAGTATGAATAATTTCATTACTTTTCCTTCATAATTCCAAAATGTTTTCCAGAATCATTAGCTGAATTCTCAGCTCTTCTAGTAGTAATTAGAACGTCTTATCATAGCTCTTCCAAAAATACATTTTCCATATTTTACCATATTTGCTAGCTCTATGATGGATGAGATGATGGCTCAGAATTATTTTAATTTGCTTGTCTCTGATTGTCAGTGATTTTGAATATCTTCCAGAGAAGTTATTAGTAGGTTGTATTTCTTTTGTTAAGCAATGTTTATAATCACCACTCAATTTTTCATTTTGGGAAGATCTCCTAATTTTATATATTTCTGTCAATTTCTTATTAATTTTACATATCAAATTTTTATCATGGACATAAGATGCAAAGGAGCCTATAATCCATGTCTTCTAATTCTAGTTACATTTCTTGTGTTTGTTTAAAAGTTTATTATTTTTATATAATTGAGCTTGCCAATTTTTTTTCTGATCTCTTCTTTCCCATTTGGTTATGAGTTCTTCCTCTAACCATGTCTATGATAGATAAAACTTTCCACTCAGCCCCATTTTTTATATTTAAGTCACTTGTCCATTTAGACCATAATGTGGTATATAGTAGGAGAGACTGATCTAAGCTTTTCTTATTCCATACTATTCTCCAGTTTTTCCAACAATTTTTGTTAAATCAGGAATCCGTAAATGAGAAGTTTGTATGTTGTAATTTATTATACACTCAACTGCTATGTGCATTTTAGTTAGGTGTTATTTATTTAATCTATTCCACTTAGCTACTTTTCTTTTCATTTATCTAGATAGCTTTGATAAGTACTACTTTGTAGCATGTTCTGAGATCTAGTAACCACAAAAAACCTTTATTATATCACTTGATACTCTTGACTTGATTTTTTTTATTTCTTCTTCAATAGAACAGAAATTTGCTGTTCATCTAATGCTACAAAGAACCCCACTGATTATTTGATCAATTTAGCACTACTTCTGTAGCATAATTTGAGTAGTATTGTCCTTTTACTATATTGTCATGGGCCAGCAATGACCAGTGAATATTTCTTCAATTTAATAATTGAATTAATACAACTATAAAATGATTTTTTTAGAGAAATGAAAGGTCTACTTTCATTTCTCTAAAAAAATCATTTTATAGTTGTATTAATTTAAGCCCTGAATGAGTGGTGATATGTTAATTCCCAGATACTAAATGCATTTTGTTGTTATCTTAAATGGAACTATTTGGTGCATATATATTTAACATTGAGATTGTTTCATCATCTACAATGCCTTTATGCATACTATAGTTTTACAGTGTGTCCTTTGGACAATATCTATTTTTGCCATTTGCTTGCCTGAGATCGTGATTGACATTCTTCCTTTTTTAGATTCAGTTGAAGAATAATAAATTCTACTCCAATACCTCATTTTAACTCTGTACAAATCTTTACAGTTTAAGTGTATTTCTTGTACATGGAAAATTGTCAGATTTTACTTTTGAATCACCCATTCTTTCATCCTCTTCAAATTTATGAGTGAGTTCAACATATTCAGATTCACAGTTATTAATATTAAGTTTTTTTCCTCCATCAAATTCTTTTATAAGATTTCTTCTATTTTCCCTTAAAAATAACAACAAAGAAGAGCTCAATACTAAATATTTCTGTTGCTTAGTACAATCCACTTCCAGTCTTTGCCCTTCCTCTTCTACCCTCTCACATATCAGACCTAAATTATTGAGCCTTGCCTCATCCCCCACCAAATGTTTTATCCAGATCTTCACAGCTTTTGTTTTGATTAAGATAATCCCCTTCTGGACCTCACCTTCCAGCTCAGACACTCCTCCTTCTTCTTACCCCTCTCTTCCAGTCTTCTGTTCAATTTGATCAATTTATTCTGCCACAAATATTTTGTACATTTCTTGGCCCACCTTACATAGAAGTGGTTCTTTAAATTCACTCTCCCTCCCAACCCTACTTCTTCCAAGCCCAATTTCAGGAAATACAAAATTTCTTTCTTCCCCAAGGTAAGGTACACAAACCCAGGGCTTTTCTCTCTGGTTTCTTCAATCTTAAGTTTTTAATTTGTATTCATTTTAAACTTAAATACAAAATGGGAAAAGAAAAAAAGAACATTGCCATGTACATAGAACATAAGAGAAGATTCAATATAAAACAATAAATTTCCATTTCAAGAAAACCTATATAATAAATACTAAATTGTTTTCCAAGCTACCCAGCTTTTCATTGTAGGTTTTCTTTTGTTCTCTACTGTGTACTTTTTACTTTTTTTCCCCTCCCTCCACCACCCCCACCCCCACCCTACAGAAGGCTACAATTAAACACAGATATGTATGTATGTGTGCATGTATATGTACACATATACGTATACATATACATAAAATTTATAAACATACACATATACACACATAAACAATTATACACATATATGTAGGACCGTACTTTGTATATTTCCACTTGTTATCTCTTTTTCTGAAGGTGGATGCATCTTTCTTCATAGGACCAAGTCTTTCCATGTTTTTCTAAATCAACTAACTCATTATTTCCTACACCACAGCAATATTCCAACAAATCATATCCTATCTGGAACATTGTCCATGAAAGTTTTTTCCCAATTTTCTGCATTTTTTCTGTCCCTGGCTACATTAGCTTTATTTATACAAGAAAATTTTAATATAAAATAATCAAAATTATTCATTTTTCACTTCAACAATGCTCTCATCTTATAATATAGTTTAAGGTCTGATACTGCTGAATCTATTTGCTTTACTTTTTTTCCTGGTTTCTTTGAAGTTCCTTACCTTTTGTTCTTCCAAATGATGTTTGTTATTATTTTTTCTAACTTAGTAAGATAATTTTTTAGTAATTCAATTGGGATGATATTGAATAAATAGATTAGTTAGGTTAAATTATCATTTAGAAAAACTATAATGACTTTACCTACCCATGAGCAATAAATATTACTCCAATTAGTGTTTCTTTGGTCTTAAACAAAGTAGGACTTACTTCTAAGGGCATTTTCTCCCTATTTCAGTATATAACAACTAGATCATTAACTAGCTTTTAGGCTATTCTCACTTATTTACCTTCCTTAAGTTTCTTTTGTCTATTGTGTTTGCCTAAATTAAATTTTGTCAAAAGAAATATTTGGAACTCACTTCTTTTAAACCTCCATTTTTTTCCTTTGTAGGTTTATGATCAGATTTTCAGGATAAATTCTCTCCTGAGACAAACTATTTTCCTTTACATTTTGGTATTTTATATTTCAAGCTTTCATTTCATTTCTCATTGAGGCTGAATAATCCTGGAAAATAATGACTGGAATATGTCTCTACTTGGCTACTGACAATATTTTCTTTTTCATCTGAGAGCTCTTGAGTTTAACCACTACATTTATGGGCAAATTAAATCAGGTATTCATGTCTGGTGGAATCCTAAAGATTCTATAAATCTGTATTTTACTCCTTTGTTCCAATATCTCTGGGTAATCTTCTTTTATAATTTCTTGAAACATAAAAAGAATCAATACCACTACGCTGCCAAATTGGTAATGAGTTATTTGCCATGGTAACCAATGAAAAAAAAAAAGCTCCACAAAATTACCTACCATCCTTGTTGAATTATTAAAGACAGACATATCAATGGAGGAACTAAATCACATCTGTCCTGGCATTCTCACTGCAAGTAAATCCAGAAGATGAAAGAAAGTTTTAGTTAAATGGAAGGATCACACATGTAATCTTCTTGGGTAAACAAATGAAGTAGTTGGCAAAAATTATTTTTATCATTAGTTGAAAGACAATAATAACTATCATTTCACAAGACATTTGGTTATCCCATATTGAAGCTCTAATGATAAGCATTTGCAAGAAAGACTACCATGAAAATAACTACAGATTATGCACCATCAGTCACAGAGGATGAAGAGGTAGAAAAATATCCTGTAAAAAACTCAATAAAATTCTCCAAATTAAATAACATATACTTTGATTCTTAGTGATTTTAAGTCAATGATAGGCATAAGTAAAGATAGTGACATATACATTGGAAAATATGGTTCAGGAATAAGAAGTTATATAGGTTAGTGAGTTGTAGGCTATACAGAAAACATTATGTCATAGATATTTTAATTGAGAATACAAGTGGAAAGTATTGGATAGGACAAGCTCAAATAACATTCAAAATTAAATCAATTACAATTACAAATCAAGTCAAGAAGCTTTTATAAAGAACCTACAATGTGTCAGGCACATTAAGTGTGTTAAGCACTGAAGATACAAAGGAAGGGAATGACTTCTTGCAGAAGGTGGTATTTTAGATAAGACTCAAAGGAAGCCATAAAAGCCAGGAGGTAGAGGTAAAGAGATAGAGCATTACAAACAGCGGGGATAGCAAATGAAAATGCACAGAGTTGAGAGATTAACTGTCTTATGTGTCTTAGGCAGTATAGTGGATAGAATACTGGGCCTGAAGTCAGAAAGATCTAAGTTCAAATTTGACTTCAAACACCTTCTAGCTATATAATCCCTTGGCAAGTCGCTTACCCTCTGTTTACCTCAGTTTCCTCAACTGTAAAATGGGGATAATAATAGCACCTACCTTACAGGATTGTTGTGAGAATTAAATAACATAATTTTAATGTTTACAGTGCTTATCACAATGCATGGCAATAGTTGGCACCGTATGACTGCTTATTACTTTCCCTTCCCCCTCATGTGAGATATAGCAAGAAGGCCATGTCACTAGATTGTAGAGCATGTAGAAGGGAGTAGGATATAAGAAGACTGAAAAGGTAGGAGGAGGGCAGATTTGTGAAGGGATTTAAAAGTCAAACAAAGGATTTCATATTTGATTTTTGAGGTTATAAGGAATTTAATGAATAGGGACAGGAGAAAGAGTGGGGCATGGGAAGACCTAACATTTAGGAAGAGTACTTTAATGTGCTGTGGAGGATAGAATGTAGTAGGGGGAGACTTGAGACGGGGAGACCAACCACCAGGCAATTATAATAATTCAAGGTGAAGGTAATAGGTTTTCTACCAGATGATACCTATGTGAAATGTGTGTATATACACACACACATATAAGAGATGATATGAAGGTAGAAATCACAATGTTTGGCAACAAAATGGATCTGGAGGGAAAGAGGGAGAAAGACATGGAGGATGACACTGAAATTGAGAGCTTGAGTGATTTGGAGGTTGGTGGTACCTTTGAGAGAAAGAGAGATGCCAGGAATCGGGGAGAGTTTTCAAGAAAAGATAATGAGCTCAGTGTGGAGTGTGCTGAATCTAGCTTGTCTATAGGACATCCATAATTGAACATTAAGAAAAGACTCATTACAGAAATGGGAGTCATTCCTGAAGTTGCTGTCTGTGTTCAGTCATGCTGCTGACTTTTTAGAACAAGGAAATAAAGTCATACAAACCTTAAAGGAAGAATAAAAAAGAGAAAAGGTTTCATGCCAGACAATTAAATCAGCCCCAACCCGACCTATTTAAACGAGCTATTAATGCCCCCAAATGGGAAATGGATGAAAGAAAGGGCATAGACACTGATTATGATAATGTTCTATAGCAGTTTAAGTGATGTAGCTTAATTGGGTTCTGGCACATATGCAGACCTTCTTCAGGGATGTTTCTACATGTGGAGGACCTGGAAAGTCTTCTTGTGGGAGAATTAAGATAACCTGTAAGGAAAATGCCTTGGAGAAAATGAAGCGTGAATAGACATTTTGTAATTGTTTCCAGTCCGTTAACCACGTAATGAAGCAGAGCCTCTTTGATTGGCTGGAGTTTCATTCAAACAGGCCTGTCAGTTTTAGCTGCCTGCCCTTTGCCTCAGACTCTTGGAAGAGTTCTGCATCTGGTGAAGGGAGCAGAGAGCACGACCTTGTGAGTACAGAAGGTCTAGAGGGCTCCTACATATTCCATCACTCCAGAATTTGGTTTGCAGCCAGCACAGCACCTATGCCTTGAAGAGTGAGGAGTGCTTTTTCAGAGAAATCTTTAGGATCCCTAGCCCAATGGTAGCTGAGACAAGCACTCATTCAACAGTTATGCTGCTTCTGGTGGAACTAAAACTAGATAGAAAGTGAACTAAAATTGAGCCTACTCTCCCCATGATTGAGATGGTATGGCCCATAAACAGTGAAGGGGGAGGGGGAGAGGAAGTCTTTGTACTTTGTTTTTGCTATAACTTTGAAGTAAATAGGCCTTTGTAAAGAGCTTTCCAATATTAAGCAGTTAGATTGAACTGTGTGCTTGTCACAAGTCTCTAACAAAAAGGCAACACAGTCATTTGGGGCTTGAGCCAATGGCAATAAGGAAGAGATACCCCCCAACCCCTCAGGGTCCCCTGGAAGCTTGACTGGTGATGTAGCAGATCTAGCTCTGAAAGAGTGGAGCCAGAGTATACTCTGGCTCTACTGTAATAATATAATTTAAAAATCAAAAGACTCTTGAAAAAAAATTTTAATTGAATTTTTAAAATGTGGAAATGTTTTTCATGACTTCATATATGTCCTATTTATTGCCTTCTCAATGTATGGAAGAGGAAGGAGAAGGAGGGAAAGAATTAGAACTGAAAATAATTTTTTAAATTTAATTAAGAAATCAAAAGAGGGGTGGAGCCAAGACTGCAGAGTATAGACAGCAACTCAGCTGCATTTTCCTAATATTTTCCTGCAAACAATATTAAAATAACACTACAAATTGAATTCTAGACTGGCATAGCCAACAAAAGATCAAGGTAAGACATTTTTCTAGCCCAAGACAACTTAAGAGGTTGGAAAGAGAGTTCTGTAACACTGGGGTGGGAATGTGCACACAGCAACAACACCAGCAGGGGGTCTCGGAGACAGCTGTGATAGCAACAACAGCAGCTTTAGAAACTCTCAGACTAGAGATATTCCAGGGCGGAGAGGAGCACTGGCACTTGTAGCTAAAGGTGAACAGCGGTCCTTCCTTGGTAAAGACCAGAGGGCAGACCAGGAGAACAGTGACCACACCTTTCCCTGGATCACATCACCTTGGAAGCACTGAATACTGACAGACCCCAGAACTAGCTCTGAAAACAGCAGTACAAAAAAGTCTCAAGCTTGGAACAGTGCCTCCCCACTATCAGGTGAACAGAGCCCAACTTTAACATAAAGTTCAAAGTAAAGGAAACAACAGTTATGTCTGTCTCTTTGTGACCCATTTGGGGTTTTCTTGGCAAAGACACTGGAATGGTTTGCCATTTTCTTCTCCAGCTCATTTTACAGATAAGGAACTGAGACAAACAGGGTTAAATGACTTGCCTAAACTCACAGATCTAGTAAATTTCTGAGACCATATTTGAACTCAGGATGGTGAGTTTTCCTGACTTCAGGCCCTGCATTCTATCCACTGCACCACCTACCTATCCATAAAAAGCTATTGTGGTGACAGGGAGGATCAAGACACAAATTCAGAATAAGACAATAATGTGAAAATATCTACAAAGACCTCAAAGAAAAATGCAAATTGGACACAAGTCAACAAGAATTCCTGGAACAGCTAAAGAAAGAGGCAAGGGTAGTAGAAGGAAAATTAGTAAAAGAAATGAAAGTGGTACAAGAAAATTATGAAAAATGAACTACCAGCTTGGTTAAAAGAGGCACAAAAATACGGAAGAAAATAACACTTTAAAAAACAGAATTGATTAAATGGTTAAAAAAAAAAGACATGAAAAGAACTCCTTAAAAAGCAGAATTGGACAAATGGGGAAAGAGGTACAAAAGTTCACTGAAGAAAATAATTCTTTAAAAATTTTAATTGGTCAAGTGGAAGTTGATGACTTCATGAGGCATCAAGAAACAATAAAACAAAGTTTAAAAAAATGAAAGAAAAGGTGAAATATCTCATTGGAAAAAACAAAAAACAAGTGACCTGGAAAATAGATCAAGGAGAGATCCTCTGAGAAATATTGGACTACCTGAAAGCCATGATCAAAAAGAACCTAGACATAGTATTTCAAGAAATTATTAAGGAAAACTGCCCTGATATCCTAGAGCCAGAGGGTAAGATAGAAGTCAAAAGACTCTACTGATTACTTCCTGGAAAAGATCCCAAAACAAAAACTCCTAGGAATTTTATAGTCAAATTCCAGAGCTCCCAGGTCAAGGAGAAAATGTTGCAAGCAGCCAGAAAGAATTCATTCAAATATCAAAGAGTCACAGTTAGGATCACACAAGCTTCCATATTAAAGGAGCATGAGGGTTGGAATATGATGTTCCAGAAGGCAAAGTAGCTGGGATTACAACTAAGAAAAACCTATCTAGCAAAACTGAGTATAATCCTTCATTTAAAAAAGGATATTTAATAAAATAGAGGCCTTTCAAGAATTCCTAATGAAAATACCAAAGATGAATAGAAAATTTGACATTCAAATACAAGACTCAAGAGAAGCATAAAAAGGTAAATATGAAAGAGAAATTATAGGAGAATAATAAGGTTAAATTGTTTACATTCTGTTACACAAAATGATAAATGTAACTCCTAGTAACTTAATCATTATTGGGGCAGTTAGAAGACATATTACAAAGAGGGCATATGTGTGAGTTAATTATATTGAAATGATCTCCCAAAAAAAAGTGAAAGGGTAAGAAAGATGCACTGGGAGAGGGGAAAAGAGAGAGGATGAAAGTGGAGAAGTATCTCATATAAAAAAGGCATGCAAGAAACAGCTTTATAATGAAGGGGGAAATAGGAGTGGTGGCAGGCAACACTTGAACCTCACTCTCAACAGAATTGGTTCAAAGAGGGAAGAATAAACACACACATATACACATATATACATGCACATATATATATGCCTTTATGTATATATACATATGTGTGTATACATATATATGTATGTATACACACACTCAGTTGGATATAGAAATATATCTTACCTAATAGGGAAATGGGAGGGGAAAGTGATAAGAAAAGGGAGAGAAGTGATAAAAGGCAGGATAGATTAAGAGAGGGAGTGGTCAGAAGCAAAACTGACTTTTGAGGAGGGACAGCACAAAAAGAGAAAGAGAAGGAGAAACAGAAGAAAACAACGTGGAGGGAAACGCACAGTAATCATAACTATGAATGTGAATGGGATAAATCATTAATGAAAGCAGATAGCAGAATGGATTGGAAACCAGAATCCAACCATACTGTATGTTCTTCATACGAAACACACTTGAAACAGAAAGACACACACAAAATAAGGGTGCTGGAACAAAATCTATCATTCTTCAGCTGAGGTTAAAAAAAAGCAGCAGGAGCAATCCTGATCTCACACAAAGCAAAAGCAAAAATAGACCTAATTAAAAGAGATAGAGGCAGGTAGAATAGAACACTGGCCCTGGATTCAGGACGACCTGAGTTAAAATCCAGCCTCAGACACATAACATTTACTAGCTGTGTGACCTGGGTAAGTCACTTACCCCCATTGCCTAACAAAAAAAGAGAGAGAGAGAGAGAGAGAGAGAGACAGAGAGAGACAGAGAGATAATCAGGGAAATTACATTTTGCTAAAAGGCACCACAGACAATGAAGTAATATTAATACTAAATATATACACCAAATGACAGAGCATCCAAATTCTTAAAGGCACAAACAAAACCAATGCTGCCAAAATTAAAAGGAAAGCAGGAAACTGAAGGAAAAAAATTACAGCAAATTTCTTGATAAAAGCTTCATTTCTCAAATATATAAAGGACTAACTCAAACTAATAAAAATAAGAACCATTTCCTTATTGATAAATGGTCAAAGGATATGAGCAGATAGTTGTCAGAAAAGAATCAAAACTATATATAGTCAATGAAAAATGTTTTAAATCAATGTTGATTGGAGTTTAGTTAGCAAATTAAAACAACTCTGAGATGTCATCTTATACCTATCAGATTGACTAACATGATAGAAAAGGAAGACAACAAATGTTGGAGGGGATGTGGAAAAATAGGGACACTAACTCACTACTGCTTGAATTCTGAACAGGTCCAATCATTCTGGAAAACAATTTTCAATTATGCCCAAAGGCTGTAAAACTGTACATACACTTTAACCTAGCTAAAGCACAACTAGATCTGTATCCCAAAGAGATCAAAGAAAAGGAGAAAAGGACCAAAAATATTTATAACAGCTCTTTTTGTAATGACAAAGAATTGGAAATTGAGGGGATGTCTCTCTATTAGGGAATGGTTGAACAAGTTGTGACATGTGATTGTGATGGAATACTAATGTGCTATAAAAATGACAAGCAGGACAGTTTCAGAAAAAGTTGGGAAGAGTTATATGAACTAATGCAGAATGAAATGAGCAGAACAAGGCAATCATTGTACACAGTTAAGAGCAATATTGTAATGATAATCAACTGTGATAGACTTAACTACTTTAATCAATACAATTATCCAAGACAATTCCAAAGGACTCATGATGAAAAATGTTATCCACCTCCAGAGAAAGAACTGGTTAACTCTAAGTACAAATTGAAGTATAATTTTTTTTCCAATTTCTTTATTTTTCCTGGGATTTTTTTAAACATGGCTGTAAATATGTTTTACATGATTTCACAGGTATAAATGATATCATAATTGCTTGATTTCTAATGAATAAGAGAGGGACTAGAGGGAGAATGAGCATTTGGAACTCAAAATTTTAAATGAATATTGAAAATAAATAAAATTTTAAAAGAAAAAAGTCAGTACACATTACAAAAAGAAAGAAAGCAAAAGAGTCTAAAAACTGTCAACAAATACTTGATTTATTTGTCAAGCAGATATGTTAGTTAAAGGAAATACTGGTTCAGAATATAAGCTTGTTTGTAAAATCTTATGGGAAAAGACAATGGAAGATAATGAACAAAATCATCTTGTAAATTTGCAAAAATCAGTGGAAGGAAAAAGAAGCTTCAAGAATGCTTTCTGAGATATCCAACTAAGCAAAACTATCCTGAATGCATTTAAAGATAAAATTGAAAGAAGGATTACAAATGGATAAAAAAAAAGATCTGTAAAGTTTTGTTGTTGTTGTTGTTGTTGTTGTTTTTATACCAATGTTTACCATTAAATACATTATAGCTAGCATATTTGGACTGTAAATCTCCGGGCCTATATGTAATTCTTGAGAAGATAAATTAGAAATATTGAAGAAAACAAAGAGGGTAACAGCTGCTAAACAGAGAAAATTCGAGTTCAAGGCAATACACTTTTGAGGGTATTTAGGGATCAGTGTTGAAGATATCTGAAGGAGGAAAAGGAACCAAAAGCAAAGAGAGAGACAGAGACAGAGAGAGAGAGAGAGATTTATTACTAACCTGTAAACAATGAATTGGGGAGCTAGGTGACATAGTGGACAGGCTGGGCCTGCCATCAGGAAGATCTGAGTTCAAATCCAGCCTCAGACATCTACTACTTGTGTGACTCTGATCAAGTCACTTAACCCTGTTTGCCTTAGTTTCCTCATCTGTAAAAATGAGCCAGAGAAGGAAATGACAAACCACTCTAGTATCTGCCAAATGGGGTCACAAAGAGTCAGATGTGACTAAAAAACAACTAAACAATAGAACAATGACATTGGGTTTAGACAAAACCTATGACAGTTTCCTCTCCTTATACTTTTTCAAACTCCTTTCATGACATTTCACAGCCTATAATCCTTCCAGAAAGAGGTTTCAGAGATCTCAAAGTTGTTCTGCTACTCACTATTTATGGGACCCTGGGCAACCTCATTTTTCTTATGTGTAAAGTGAGGGGCTTGTAGTACTTAAATTTTAAGGTCCCTTCCAGCTCTGAAATTCCGGGATTCAATCAGTAAGAAGCAGCTTTCTGAAAATGAATGTTATGGGGTAGGAAAAAGTAAAAAGAGGAAGAAAGAAAGAAAAGGAGAAAGACTCCTGTGAAGGAGTTTTTCAGAAAAGACTGAGATTCCCATCTACCAAAAGAAATGTTCAGAAGCATATATGTACTTACTTTCAGGACCATGGAACTATGGTGATAAAAGCTATGTATAACTGCCCTTTATGAGAAATCTGCACCAGAATCTTGGGGTTAATGTTTCCATTTAGATGGAAATTGAGTGCAAAATTATTAGTAACAGGTTACAAGGACCAAATTTTAAGGAGCTGGTCTTCATACCAAACACAGCATACTCACTAGCTGTTACCAGCCATGGGCCACTTTTACATAGGGAGGTCAGGTCTTACTAACGGTCATCCTATTACCTCTGCAGAAGAAAGATCCTTTTAAAAAAAATTTCTGCCTTGAACACACAAGTAATCGTGGACAGAAAGTTCTCTTGAGGAGTCAGAGGACTATGAAACTGTCATTACAGCTGGATGAGCCATGTTGTAACAATAGGGGATGAATTTCTGAATCAAAGACCGAAGAAAGACAAAGCCTTCGCATCAATGGGTTCTAAAGGTCCCCCATTCACCAAAATATCTTACATTGATTAATTTCATTCAAATTCAGCTTAATCTCTTTCCTAGGTGAGGTTTATATGCCCCAGGATAATTTGAATATATAATTAGAACCCCTGAGGATGATGGGCCAGGTTACAGAACCTCAGAACACCAGAATTGAAAGTGTCCCCAGTCTGTTCATATTAAAGATAACACCAAGAGAGGTGAAGTGATTTTCTGAGGGTTACACAGCTAGTAGGTGACAGAGCCAAGATCTGAACCCAGGTCTTCTGATTCCACCTCCAATGCTCTTTCCACTACGCCACACTGTCTCTCTAGCTAAGGAACTACACAGGGAAAGATGATGCCAAGATATCACTGCTTCTGGAACAAGAGGATCATCATATGGTAAATGAAATTATCAGAGGGCTTGAGGGGTTCACAGGATTTCAGAGTTACGAGACCCAGTGGCTATCTATAGTTGAACTATATGCTGATCAAGAGCTCCCTATGGCCAACCTAACATGTGGTTGGTTGTCCAGGGTTTGCTTGAGGACCTCTAGCCACGGGGCAACTCACTTCCTCCCAAAACAGCCCATTCCATTTTAGGACAGCTTTAATTATTAGGAAGTTTTTCCTGACATCTGGATAAAATTTGTTTCTTTGAAATTTCCACTGTCCCTGAGGCCAAACTGAACAAATCTAATCCTTCTTTCATGACAGCCCTTCAAACACTTGAAGACAGCTCTCATGTCCCTCCCAAGCCTTTTCTTCTTGAAGCCAACCATCCCAAATTCCTTCAACTGATCTTTTACCATCTTGGTTACCCTCTTATGGACACTGCAACTTTCTAAAACATGAGACCCAGAACTAAACACAAGACTCTATGTATAGTCTGACCAAGACAGAATATAGTAGGACTATCCCACCACTTCCCTAGTTTTAGACATAATGTCTTTCTTTATACTGCCTAAATCTGCACTGACATTCATGGCTGTTGAATCATACTGATGACTCATTTAAAGCTTAAGGACCACTAAAACCTCTAGATCTTTTTCCATCAAACTTTTTTTTTCAAAAGTCCTCATTTATTTTTTATGTTTTTTATTAATTTATTTTGATTTATCAACAATCACATCCATAAGCTTTTGAGTTTTAAATTTTTCTCCCCCTCCCATCCCATCTCCCTCCCCAAGAAGGTGTGCAAGTTGATATAGGCTATACATATACATCCCTATTAAACATATTTTTACATTAGTGATGTTGTAGGTAAGAATTAGAACCAATAGGAGGAACCACCAGAAAGAGGAAACAAAACACAACAGAAGAAAAAGATAGCAAATAGTATGCTTTGATCTGCATTCAAACTCCATAGTTCTTTCTTTGGATGTAAATAACATTTTCCACCATGAGACCTTTGGAGATGTCTTAGATTCTTGCATTGCTAAGCAAATCTATGTCTATCGATATTATTCAACACACAACATGGCTCTTACTGTGTACAACGTTCTTCTGGTTCTGCTCACTTCACTCAGCATCAGTCCATACACGTCTTTCCAGGTTTTTCTGGTCTGCCTGCTCATCATTTCTTATAGCACAATAGTATTCCATTACATTCACATACCACAACTTGCTCAACCATTCCCCAATTAATGGGCATCCTCTCAATTTCCAATTCTTTGCCACCACAAAAAGAGCAGCTATAAATATTTTTGTCCATGTGGGTCCTTTTCCCATTTGTATGATCTCTTTAAGATACAGTGCTAGAAGTGCTATTGCTGGGTCAAAGGGTATGCATATTTTTATAGCCCTTTGGGCATAGTTCCAAATTGCTCTCCAAAATGGTTGAATCAATTCAGTACTCCACCAACAATGCATTAGTGTTCCAATTTTCCCACATCTTCTCCAACATTTATCATTTGCCTGTTTTGTCATGTTAGCCAATCTCATTGGTATGATGTACCTCAGAGTTGTTTTGATTTGCATTTCTCTAATCAATAGTGATTTAGA
Organism: Vombatus ursinus; assembly: GCF_900497805.2. Taxonomy (NCBI): domain Eukaryota; kingdom Metazoa; phylum Chordata; class Mammalia; order Diprotodontia; family Vombatidae; genus Vombatus; species Vombatus ursinus. The sequence continues at coordinate 2,277,870 of NW_020955176.1, forward strand.
GCATTTTTCATATGACTATAGATGGCTTTAATTTCTTCATCTGAAAACTGCCTATTCATATCTTTTGACCATTTATCAATTGGGGAATGACTTATATTCTTATAAATTTGACTTAATTCTCGATATATTTTAGAAATGAGGCCTTTATCAGAGACACTGGTTGTAAAACTTCTTTCCCAATTTTCTACTTTCCTTCTAATCTTGGTTGCATTGGTTTTGTTTGTGCAAAAACTTTTTTATCAAACTTCTATCTAGCTACATTTTCCCTATAAAAAGGCTCACATATCAGGGCATCTAGAACAGCCCTTATTTGTGTCTAAACTCTCTCTGATAATTGTCCTTCTCTTACTCACTATTATCTGACAGGGTCCCACTTATTAATTCTAGGTGAGGGATAAGAAGAAACATTAATGAACTTATATTCTAGAACAAACACAATGCTTGTGCATAAATAGCTACAAAACATGTTAAATGCTTGCAAGAGCTACAAACAAAGTACAATATGAATTATGAGAAGAAAAGTTCATTATGGAGAGATCAAAGAAGGCTTCATGGAGGTGACATTTGAGCCTTAGCTTGAAAGAAAGGCAGGAATCAACAAGTTGTTGGAGAAAGGCATCCCAGCATAGAGAATGGTGTAGGCAAATTGAGGCAGGAAGGTACAGTATGTTTGGGGCTAGACATCTATTGTGATATTCCAGGTGAAGAAAAGTGACCCTGAACTAGGAGGGCAGCAATAGGAATAGAAAAGAGGAGACAGATATAAAAAATAATACAGAGATCAAATCAATAGCATTGGGTGACTGTATATAATAGAGAAAGAGGGGAAAGAGAAGGGTAAGAAAGAGGACAAGCATTTATTAAGCACCTAGTATGTACCAAGCACTATGGTAAGTATTTTACAAATATCTCATTTTATCCTCACAACCCTGGAAGGTAGGTGCTATTGTTATCTCCTTTTCACAGTTGAGGAAACTGAGACATACACCACGGTCATACAACTAGTAAGTGCCTGAGGCAAGATTTGAACTCAGGACTTCCTAATTTCAGATCCTGTATTCTATCCATTGTGCCATACCTAGTTAAATATGACTTTAGAATTTTGAACCTAGAGTAACAAGAAGAATAGTGATTTCATTCTCAGAAAACCAGAAGTTTCCTCCCATAGGGTCTTCCCGTTTTCTTTCTGACCATAGGGAGGCAGCCTCTTGAGCTCACACAGGAACCAATTCCGCCTGGCTTGTGGCCTAGAGGTAATAAACCACTCAGTGATGGTTTCAGTTAAACTTGATGTCTTAGTAAATCTTTCCTTTCCTTAGCACCATATGTTAGAAACACTACACGGACTGCTGCTTGGTAACTCACAAGCCACTCAGAGCCGATAGGAATTAGTCCCTAAATTTGGTCCCTGGAAACATCTGGATGCTTGGCATGCTGCAGATCAATCATTCTGACGACTGGTTGGGGTTTTCACTTTTATCTCGTAGTGGAAGATTTTCCCCTTCTCCCGCCCACCTGCTACAGGATCTTGGGCTTGAGGTTTTGTGCCCCGTGTTCCCAAGACTCCTTGGGGACCCTGGACAGGGAAGCTCTTTTCTTTTAATGAACATTTCCTGTCTATCTGCTGAGGATTAGAATTAACTTCTGGGATAACAGCTTTTCCACACAACATTCCAGGTTCCAGGAACAGGAAAACTAATTCGAAACATGAATCTGCTTTTATATTTTCCCTCCAAAGGGGCCAAGGGGAAGGGGGGAGCAGGAGGGAAATCCATTCCCATTAAAATCTATTAGGTGAAAACAAGAGCCAGGTCCTTCCTTATATTATGGTTAGGCAGCACATGCACTAATTTGGGCTTGTATACCATGGATGGAAGAAAGAATGACTTACATGTTACTCTTGTGCAATGACGCTGGCCATCTCTGCTCTTTGTGTCTCTTAGCAGGCTGTCTTCCATGGCTGCGACATTCTTCCTCTTCATAGCTACCTCTTGGCTTTCCTCAAGATTCAGTTTAAATCCTCCGTTCTGTAGGAGGCCTTTCCCAAATCCCAGGGCCTCCCGCTCCTCCAAACCAGTACTTTTCCTCCTTCTGAGATTCTGTGATTAACTCCCATTTTCACTGATGTAAATGCATATATAATATAATAATATATGATAGATGCATACATATGCATATACATCTTGTATGCACTTTTTTTCTTTGCATGTTGTCTTCCCACTTAGAATATGAACTCTTTGAAGGTAGGAACCAAGTTTTTGCCTATCTTTATATCTCCAGCACTTAATACAGTGCCTAGCACATAGTAAACATTTAATAACTGCATATTCACTGAGTGGTTAACTTGACAGGTCTTCTCTGTCTCTGTGTCTATCAGACAGATCATAGGATCATAAATATAGAGCTGAAAGGGACCCCAAGGGTCATTTAATCTAAATGCTTTATTTTACAGATGAGGCTTCAGATCTCTCAGTGTTTCTGTCTCTATCTCTGTCTCTGTCTCTGTCTGTCTCTGTTTCTCTGTCTCTGTCTCTCTGTCTCTGTCTATCTCTGTCTCTGTCTATGTCTCTGTCTCTGTCACTGTCTCTGTCTCTCTCTCTCTCTCTGTCTCTCCTTCTCTCTCTCTGTGTCTGTCTCTCTCTGTCTCTCTCTGTGTCTCATTTTGTAATTATAACGCAAGCTAAGTTCCAATGTAGTGGAATGTGATATGATACAACAATTATTGATTCCTGCTATTGCTATTACCCCACACCAGCCCCTATTTGGGGAGGTTCAATATGACCTATGTACAGCCTTAGTAACAGAGTCATATAGTCCTACCCTGTCCCATTCACCTCCTCTCCTCTAACTCTCCTAAGAGTGAGTTTTCATGCTTTCAACACACATGTAGGACAGCAAAGAGCACTGATCCTGGAGTCAGAGGAGCAGGATTCAGATTGCCACCTGACAGTGCCTACATGATGTTGGGTAAGACACACAAGATCCCTAAGCCTCAGTTTCCTCCTCTTTAAATAATGGGGTTGGAGTAGATAGCTTCTGAGCCTTCCAGCACTGGAACTGATGAATTTGCCATAGACAATGAGAATTACAGAGGGATGAGCTATTTGTAATCATCACAAATACCTAGAGTCCCCATTTTATGGACAGCTTGGGTTTCTAAAGCTAGCTTGTAAGTCAATTGTTTGGAATCATTTTCTCATAGAAATAATACTATACATAGTGAGTTGGTTCCTAGGCCAAGCCATTTTGTAACCCAAAATGAAATATTTAGCCAACACAAAACATTTTCTTTTAACTGAGAAAATAAATTCTGAGGTCCAATTCACATCTCTGGAAATACATTGCCCCTGCTGCAGTCCCAGCAAGAGCAAGGACCCCATCATCCCTCCTGCCCTGGAAGTGGGACTAAGGACTCCCCCAGTTCCTTTCCTGCAGAGGAAGGTGACAACAATGATTCCTAAGATTCCAACAGTGATTCTGACAGGAAGAGGAGGGAGAAGGGATTGTGGCAGCTGGAGTGGGATAGGGGATTCCCCTAATTCAGCAACTCCTGAGATAGATAGGTAGATAGATAGATAGATAGATAGATAGACAGATAGATGCATAGGAGATTCTCTAGTCCCCTAGTCCCTTAATGGTCCCATAAGTCTTTGGGACCAGAGAGGTTCTGCCTATTGGAGGTGAGTGTGGGCAAATAGGCGTATAGCTTAAAGTGAAGATTTCTGAGAGCGGGGTTTTGTAGGAAACTTGGAACTCTCGGATGAAAGAAGAGAAGACACTGTGAAAATAGTGTGACATGCCCTATAGGAGATTTTGAAATTTCTCCTCCCTTAGTGCCAATGTCAGATATTGGATATTGGTGTAATTTAAGGAGGTTAAATTGTTCTTGCCGACTCTTGGCTTAGAACCTGTTTTATTCATCTCCTGGTCCACTAGGACCTCAACCCATCAGCCACTGGGGCAATACAAGTAGACTTCTGATCTCTTAGCCAATTGAGAGGCCAATGGCGTGCTTAGCCAAACATCAAAATATACCATTTTGGGGGGTCAGATGAGAGATAAACTAGTAATCCACCTTGTCTTTTTTCCTTAGAGTCTAGAAAAGAGTAAGTAGAAGAGCCAGGAATGGGCTGAACTTGAAACTGTTCATTTTTGGAAGTTTGGAGCAGGAAGTAGGGGGAAGAGTTGGCAGTTTGGCTTGAGCTGTTGGCATTGAGAACATGTGCAGTTAATGTATTTTCCAGATTCTGTCTTGCTTTTATACTTCTTTCTTTTCTAAATTTTTTAACATTTTCATTTAAAGTTTTGAGTTCCAAATTCTATTCTTCCCTCCCCTCCTCCCAGTCATATATAGTTTATATGTCCTGCTTTTATTTTTCAAGTAAAATATCCATTTTCAACACTGTGTGGTATCATGTTGGCAGCAAAATGGCTTGGTATTTTGAGAAAGGAATTAAGAAGGTTTAGGGACCTATGAGCATTATTTTAAGGAGACTGACCTTAGACTGGGCAAGTTTGGAGGAAACCAGAGGGTACTAGATACAGCTCATTAGGCACAGATCTGGTGTTTCTGTCTCAGGCACTACCTTTACACAGGACAAACAGACTATATATGTATATTTATTGATAAGAGTATGTGATCCAAAAAACTTAGAAACCACTAATCTAGAGTATTTTTTCTCCTTTATCAACAAGCCCACTTCTATATATAGGTATAATATTGTTAGCATATAAGGTCCCAAGAGGTATGGGTATATGGCTTTCTTCCATATAACAATTTTCACCAGGTTTCCTGAGGATCTCTTCCCATGCTCTGATTCTCATTTTTCCCAAATAAACCCTACTCTCTTTTTAATTCTTCTCTTGGATGTCTTCTACTTCCCTTCAGCTCCAGTAAGGGTCATCCCCTACTCCTCTGCCCTGGTTTCCCAATCTCTCCTAGACAAGAGCTAGGGGCTGTTAAAGTTATTGAAAACAGCCAGATGTGAGTGGTAGGTCACCAAGCCTAGATGAATTTCTTTCTAGCACTTCTGAATGAAATTTCTTGGCCACTGTGAGTGATATTTAAGGAACTCCAGCAATTGGAAAAGATGTAACAGTCCTGGTTTCTTAATGAGGAAAACAAGGTATATTCTTCATACTACGGGCCTGTATGCTAGATGTCAATTCCTGGAAAAGTCCAAGAGGAGATCACTGAAAGGATGTTTTGTGCACATCTGAAAAAGGCCATTGAGAGATCAGTTTCTTTGGACTGGTGGGATCAAAAGCAAGGGGCTAAATGAATTGAGAGGAAGCAAAAGCAGCAAGTGTAGACTCTTTCATAGTGATATACACACGACAAAAGTCTTTCCACCACAACTACCACATGAAGAGAAAGACAGATAAGATATGTGGTTAGGTCAGAACCAGCTCATACAGGTTATTAAAGTTTCAGTATGATCACTTACACCGCAGAAATGGGCAAATGCTACAAATTTAAGTCATTGTTTTGTTCATTGCCTACACTTAAGAAAGTAATGGAGAAAATGTTAATAATGCAAATTAAACTTTAAAGTGTGTCTCACGTACCAAATTTTCTTCTGGAGAGCCAGTTGTTACACATTTACCAGCACACTCTAGGTAAGACCCTCAAATCTTGGGGAACAGAAAATCAGATATTCCTAGGGTGTTAGATCTGAAAAGGGGCACCTACTATTATCAACCCTCTATTTTATAGATGAGAAACTGATGCTCCAAGACGTAAAGGGAGTAGTCCTAGGTCACACAAGGGTAAGTGATTGGAATTAAGGTCTTCTGACTCCCAGTCCAATGCTCTTAAAATCACTTTCTAGATCAGGGGTGGGGAACCTGCAGCCTGGAGGCCACATGTGGCCTTCTAGGTTCTTGGGTGTGGTTTTTTTTTTTGACTGAGTCCAAGTTTTATAGAGCAAATACTTTTATTAAGAGAATTTCTTCTGTGAAGTTTGGATTCAGTCAAAAGGCTGCACTTGAGGACCTAGAGGGCCACATGTGGCCTCAAGGCCTCAGGTTCCCCACCCCTGTTCTAGACCACGACCTATTCAAATAGTTTTAAGAAAAAACTTGTTCTGGGGATTAGATGGTTTAGTCCCTGCTTTCTCATGGAAAAACTAAGAGGAGGTGAGTTTTTCAAGATTAAGTCTAACATAAAGACTTCAATTGTTGCTCCCCTCCACTTTTTTCTTCTGCCTCCACCTTTTTTCCAAAGGTTCCCAAAAGGCTGATGAATGATTTTCCCAAAAATCACTTTCTGGGAATGAAATGTCTCCCTGCGGTGGCTGCTACCAAAGTCCTACTGCCCAGGGCTGAAGTGTGAAAACCAATAAAGGAAACTGAGCGTAAGTCATATCACTTGTCCCAGGAGAGGGAAAACATGAAGATATGAGGCATGCTCCCCCCTCATCATTTCTCTACTAGAATTCAAGAACTTGTGGGTCTCAACCCCCTTATCTCCTACACCTTCCTCCAAGGAAATTGTCACAACAGATCAGCAAATTCTTCCAGAATGAAGCAAGCAAAAATTACTCATTACTCTAGGTATGAGGATAATTGGTGGTATCTCTGGAGGACCTGTCTAGTTTGTGAGGCATTCTTTTGAGTACTGTCCAGCAGCAACCCAAATTGTCCAGCCTCTTTGTGTGCTGGAGGTCAATTAATTCCTAGGCCAGAAGTATCATCATTACTCTTTCACAGACCTCCTTCATTCTCTCTCTATGCCCCATACACTCCATGGTTTAGCATAAAGAGTTCTGGATTTGGAATCAAAAAGATCCGGCTTCATATCCTACCTCAGACATTAGTTGTGGGTCCATGTACAAATCACTAAACCTCTCTGAGTCTTAGTTTCCCCGTTTGTAAAATGATGCTAATTACATTTTTAGTACTTACTGCATAGGATCATTATGAGACCAAAAGACACTAATGTATATAAAGTGCTGTGCAAATTATCAACAGTGTTTTGTGAACTATTTATGTCGCAGGTTTCTTGGAAGGAAAACATTTTTGAAATGATGAAGCATGAAGTAAACATGAATTTTTCTTAATACACAATCTTTCTGATGCTCCTTAGGCTTTTACTTGCTTTTGGGAACTTCTGGGACGTTGGAAGACAAAAATTACCATTCAAAGGTCTGATTTAATAAACATCAATCAACTTACATTTCCTAGTCCATAGGCATCAAACAGATCAAAGTGTGGTCTTAGCCTGGACCTGCCCCATCCTAGACTGATCTGGTCTTCTCAGCTCAGCTTCCCTCCTAATGGAGGCCTCAGGTCCCCTTTCCTCATGGGGATGGTGAACAAGCTCCCAGTTTCGGATATGGCTTCCATGATGGTTGTTGTTACTCAGTTGTTTCAGTTGTCTCTGACTCTTTGTGACCCCTTTAAGCCAGGGGTGTGGGGGTGTGAGTGAGGGTTGGCAGAGATACTGGAGTGGTTTGCCATTTCCTTCTCCAGCTCATTTTACAGATGAAGAAACTGAGGCAAATAAGGTTAAGTGACTTACCCAGGGTCACACAGCTAGTAAGTGTCTGAGGCCAGATATGAATTCGTGAAGATGAGTCTTCCTGATGTCAAGCCCAGCGTTTTAGCCACTGAGTGGCTTCCACATTACCTTTGTTATTTTGAGTTCCTGAAAATCCTTGTTTGCTTTTTGTTCGTCTCCCAATAGTCTGATATACACAATCACAAAATTTTAGAGGTAGAAGAGAGCTGAGAGGCCATCTAACCTTAAATGAACAAGAATTCCCTCTATTATTTCTTTATCAAGGCAGATAGGTGATGCAGTGGATAAAATGTTGGACCTAGAGTCAAAAGTCCTGAGTTCAAATCCATCCTCAGATATTTATTAGCTGTGTGACCCTAGGCAATTCACTTAACCTCTCTAAGCCTCAGTTTCTTCATTTGTAAAATGAGGATAATAAGAGCACCTATCTCCCAAAGTTGTTGTGAGGATCAGATGAGATAATATTTGTATAGTACTTTGTAACTATTAATATAAGTGCTGTTATGTTATTCAGACTTGGCATGAAGACCTTCAGTGAGGTGAAACCTACAACCTTCAGAAGCAGGCCATCCCACTTTTTCCACAATTCCAATTATTTTTTTTTCTTATATGACACTGGAATTTGCTTTTCTGACACTTTTACCATTATTCCTAGTTCTGTCCTCTGGGACCAAGAAAAACAAGTCTAATCCTCATTCCATACAATAGTCCTTAATTACTTGAAGATATAATAATAACAACAACAACAATAGTAGCTAGCATGCATATAGAAGTTTAAGGTTTACCTAGTCTTTTACAAATGTTACTTCATTTTATCCTCACAACATCCCTGCAAGGTAGCTGCTATTTTTGTCATCCTCATTTTACAAATGAGGAAACTGAGGTAGACAGAGATTAAGTGACTTTCCCAGGGTTGGATAATTAATGTCTCCATTTGAACTCAGGTCTTCCTGACTCCAGGCCAACCACTCTACCACCTAGCTGCCCAATTAATAGTGTATTGTCTATGATAAAACTGTAATATCAATAATATTATATTTTTAGAAAGAAAGAAAAAAATCAGCAGAACTGATCAATACACCAAAAAAGTCTAAAAATATGTGTAATTTGGAACCACTTTCAAATCTTCCTAACCATAGCTTTCTCACATCACTCCATGTTGACTATAAGGATATTATAGAAATCGCTGAAAATCTCTTGTTGTAATTCAAGTTCCTTGTATTTTATTATTTCCAAAGCATTCTCCTGATCTACCAGTCCAGTAATGTTATCAAAAAAAGAAATGAAATCAGTCTGACATAACTTGTTGTTGATGAAACCATGCTGACTCTTTGCTATCAGAATTTCCCTTTCTAAATGCTCATGAACCATCCCTTTAAGAATATGGTTCAGTATTTTTCCAAAAAAATCACATAATCTTAGAATTGAAAGATACCTCTCAGAGCCCATTTAGTCTTGCCCATCCAACAATCCATTTATATCATTCATCTTCCCTTTTTTTTTTTGGAATGTTGAGACATGTTTCCTTCTTCAGTACTAAGACACTACTTCTTCTCAATGATTTTTCAGAGTTCGTTGACAGCAGCTCACTAATCACATTGGTCAAGTCTGGATACAGTTCACCCAGGTCTGCTGACTGCAACTCATTGAATACCTTTCTGGGTCATCAATAAAAGGTAGGTGTCTTAGGTTTCAACTGTTTACCATTTTTGTTTTATCATTCCTATTCCAAAAATAATTCTTCTAGAAAAAAAACCAGAAACGAGTTGAATGGTACTGTTTTCTATTTATCCCACCATCTCAAGAAGCAATTCTATCATTTCTTTGATCTTCTTAATCTCAATATAATTTAAAAAAAGAAAGAAAATCATTTGCTGCTCATAAAATTCGTCTCAGCCTCAGTTCCTTCTGAGATTTAGCCTTCCTAATAGCATTTTTCAGAGGACCATAACATGATTTTAAAATTTTATCCTCACGTATCTAGCCCTTGCTACCATATTTTGTACATATCTCTTAAAATCTTTATTAACTGAGGCAGTCACTGTATGTTTCTTCTGTCAATCATGCTTTTTCTTCATTTTTGACCTCTAGCCAGTTTTACCTGCAGAATTTTAATTCATGTTCCTATCCTTTCTCTGAGCGCTTTGAAATCTGTCTTCCCCAAATCTACCTAGTTTACGCCCTCCTAATTTATCATAAATTCCATAGCATAAGCACATTCATTCACTCTCAATGTTATCATTCCTTTGCTTAGCAGTTGGATAGCACAAAACATTTCATTAAGGAACATAAATTTTTTAGAGGCAAGTGTTTAATGAATACTCAATCATAAAAGGCATTATTTTTATTCATCAAGCTAAAGAAACTGAACAAACTTAAACATTTTCTAAATTAACAACTAAGCTCTCTTTCTAAAGTTGAGCTTTGCAAGCGGCCCCTTTTAATCAAATCTTCCCCCATTATCCCCCCCCCCCCAAAAAAAACAGAACAACCTTCTCAAGCCTTATCTTCTTGGCCAAAAAAAAAAACCATCTTTCCAATTGAACTCTGCTTCCCTAGCCCTGAATTTTTTACCATGATAGGCCAGTAGTACAGTTTAAGGACTAGTGACCAGAGGTACATTCTTTTAAAATTTAACCCTTTTTTGAGCCTCTCTCACTGGGTTGTTACAAGGATCAAATATGGTGAGAGAAATGACTATTAACTAATTATGATGGAGATCCAGGCTTTTTCCCCATCCTATTTCTTTGTTCAAAAGTCAGCCTTTGAAGGACATTACTGACCTCTGCCAAAAATTTACCCCACCTAGACCATCTTATCTAAGATGAATTCCTGCCAATTGTGTTTCACTCAAGTAAGTTTGGGTGGACGTAGATCCTTTGGGGGGAGGTAGGTCTAGATCAGAGGTTCCCAAACTTGTTTGGTGTACTAAGCACCCCCCTGGAAATCTACTTTCTTTAATCCTTTAACTGTTTTTTTTTTAAATGTGTATCATTTCAAAAAATATATAATTTTTAAATGATGCATCTTAAATTTAATAATTTATTATAAATTTATGGGTTTTTTCCCTTCATTGAAATTTTGATGATGCAATATTTCATCATATAACCATATAGTATTGTATTGTAAACACATCATAACACGCACATATTCTTGCCAATACATGCTGGACTTCCCAATAATGCATGACATGCTAGCCTGCCAACACTTGCTTGTTAAGACCTGTGGGTGGACTTGACCACTGGATGGTTTTAACTTGCATTTTGTGTGTTTATTTGAAAAATAGTGTAATCACTATGACTTTAACTCTGTTATACAACAGATGAAACATGTATGAAGTTTTTAAAAAAAAAAAGTTCTCTTCTCTTCTTTCCTTATGCTTCCACAGCCCCCTTATTTTTGTTCAATGCCCCCCAATTGCACCAAAGGCTACTACCACCCTCCTTGTATCATTCCAGTGCTCCCCCAAGGGCCATATCACCCACTTTGGGAACCTACGGTTAGATTGCCCAAGACTGAAGGTGGTCTGAGTGTAGAGAAAGTCTCTGACCTAGAAAGACATGATGTCACTCTTTCAGCTCCTCATTGAAGTGAGCCCACTTCTCAATGTAATATCAATTCTCTTATTAATTGTTAACCAATCAGAGTTAATTGTTACCCTCTGGAACACCCACTGTTTCAAGGGCATATAAACTGTGAGCCCACCACCATGAGGTGTCTTTGGCATTCAAGAGTGCCACTGGCCTATTTCCTTATTAAAATGGTAGTATTATTAATAAAATTATTAGTTACCCGTAAATTACGTCTCTCAAACTTTTTAAATGTCACAAGGGTCATATAACGTAAAGCACTTTGTAAACCTTAAAGTGCTATATAAATTGAAGGCAAAAGGAAAGGATGAGATGAATAGATAGTATCATGGAAACAATGAACATGAACTTGGACAGACTTGGAGAGATAGCAGAGGATAAAAGAGCCTGGCATATTTTGATCTATGGGGTCATGAAGAGTTGGACGCAACTAAACAACATAAATGCCAACTCTTATAATTTGCTTCCTTACTTGAATTTACCAGCACCTGAGGGCTATGGCCTAAGTCATGAAAAACAAAGTGGCAATAGAAGTCACAGAGAGAAAAAAATGTCTTCCCCAAATCTGGGTAAAAAAAAAAAATATGAGGAATTCTTAATTTGGGGTCTGTGAACTTTTTTTAATTAAAAAAATATGTTGATAACTGTATCACAAAAGAATCAGTTTCCTTCACAATCCTATGTGTTTTACTTTAGATGTATTTAAAACATTATTCTTGTGAAAGATGGGCTTTAATAGACTGCCAGAGGGGTCCATGACACACAAAAAAATGTGAAGAACCTCTAATCTTGCTGATTTTTTGTTCACCTGGCTGTAGGAAGGAGCAGAGGCCTCCTGGGAGTGGGAAGGAGAAGGACAGAAGGCTCACCTGACCCCAACGTGGTCTAGGCTCTGCCCCAAGTGACACCATAGCAAGAGACAGCAAGGCAAAGCGAGTTTGGAAGAGGGTTCTAGAGGGTCCCAGCTGCAGGATAACCAAGAAACTAAACGTGCTTCCTTCTTCTTCCAGAGCCTGAGCCTTGGGGAAACAGGAAAGCCAAGCTAATCCAAAGTAGAAGAAAGAAGCAGGAACCATATTGGCAGTGGGGACAATGACCAGGGGGCACCAGGAAAGGGGCCCTTGTTGTGGCCATTCCCTGGATGCAGATCAGACACACCAGAGGAGTGAGAGGGCTGTGAGTGAATACTCCTGGCTATGCAAGTGCCTTTTCGCCATAGATTTCACTCAGCTTGAACTCTGAATCCACTTGTAGCCCCCAGGGACCATCTTTTTTTTCTATGCAGGAACTAGAAGGGGTTCAAAAAAATGCTGTTTCAGATAAAAAGGCATAAAACCAAAAGTGATTAGTGACTGAACATCATTGCCCCTGAAAACTGGTATGGCTATGGGGAAGTGTGGTGGGGCTCAGGACCTGGCGTCTATCAGCCTTCCCACTCATACTCCCAAAGCACTCACTCTTGCACTTAAGCTCTTTTCTTCTGCTCTAGGCTCATACACAATCACTGGGCCTCCCAAACTCCCAACACGCACTCAGCTTCCAACACCAGATTGCATTCACACACACACACACACACACACACACACACACACACAGACACTCCTCCCCTCTGCCCTGACTCCTTAAATATGCTACTGCTGCCTTTCTCCCTCTCACTCCACACCAGCTACCTTATTAAGAAGCTCCTATCTACTGCCTAGAGAAGCCTCCTGACTTCTGTAACACCAGCATCAAGGATGCTTCCTAAATAGCCCGAAGGATAATTAACAGTTTTGACTAACTGTGTGCAAACACTGCCTCCCACACACAGCTGTTTGTCTTTCGCTGGCATTCCCAAGCTCAAGCACTGTAAGGTGGAATAGTCACTATTTCTACGTATGTAGAAATAGTGTCTCTGTATTGGTCAGCATCAGGTCCAGAAGTGTAGCTCCCCTGGTTGCTTCCTCCACCTTTTGAAGAATTCAGTCATCATTGAGGTAAGCCAAAAATGTATCAGCTGTATTAGAGTCCCAAGAGACGTCTGAATAGGTGAAGACCTCCATCACTACTGTCTCAAGACTTCATTTCAAGATTATGATCTGTTTCCCAACCTCACCACACTCTTTTCCTCTCTGGAGTAGCAACCTGTGGCATGTTTCTGCTATAATTGGCTTCTTTCTCTCTTCACTGATTTTTCACCCAAACTCGTTCACTGCTTCAGTTTCTGCATTTCCTCAAGTGCACATTTCTTCCTGAAGCTACTCTAACTTCCTGTTTTTAAAAATCTGGTCTTTTTTAATAAGTATATCTTTCCATAGTCCTTATCTCATCTACCAAGTCTCAATAGTACCTTTGACACTGAATTTACCCCTTGCATTAAGATCTCTGGTTACTTTGTTATTACCTCAGTTTTGCTTATTTGTGTATGAACACCAGAGGCTATATGTTTTGTTATTATCTTCTTAGATAGTCTTTCTTCTTATTACTGGACTTCTCCACTGATAGATATTCTTCTTCCTGTATTTTACCTGTTGCTCTCTGGGGTATCTGGCTTAGAAGACATATGTGGGTATTTTCCCCCTTCCTCTATTATGAGTTTCAAGTCCTCTTGATCAGATCAGATAATTAGTAATAATTCATAATAAGTTCATAGTATTCCCCAGTGTGATTTTTTTCTAAAGCACTGCTCTATGTTCCTCAGTAATCTCCAATGGTTCTCTGTTATCTCTAAAACAAAATAGAAACTCCTCTGGTATCTAAAGTCCTTTGCAAACTAACCCTTTTCTACTTTTCCAGTCTTTATTTTTCCACATTATCCCCCTCCACATACTCTACAGTCTCCATGACTGTGCACTGGCTGTCCCCCATGCTGGACATCTTCTTCCCTGACACCCTCTAGGATCTTTGAATTCCTTTAAGACCCATGCTAAATTCAATCTTCAACAAGTGCCCTCTAGGTGCCCTCCACTGCTGATGCCTTCTTCCCTTCAAAGGTTACCTTCCATTAATTCTGTAATAATCTTGTATTAATTGTATTAATCCATTTATATGTCCTATTATCTGCCCTATTCATATGTAAGGTCCTTGAAGACAGGAATAGTTTTTCCTTTAACATAGTGTCTGGAACATAAGAATTTAATTGTTGTTGTTTGGCTTTCATTTTTTGAAAACGACTGACAACTTCACCTGGTGATGTCTTGCTTTGCACATGAATTGGAGTTAAGGTGAGGCAGAGTTGTTTGAAGTCATTAACCTCACTCTCTTCCAGAACTATCAGAGTTTAGTGGCAAGACAAAAGTCAGGACAACTGGCAATGGCCAGATGCAGTGGATGACATGGGTGTCTTCAATGTCTCACCAAGCTCTAAGTGCTCTGCAGCTCCTGCTTCAGACGCCTTCCTTGCAATTGGAACAAATTGTTCTCATCCACCCATTTCACCAGGGAAAGCCTTCACATGCTTAGGGTAGGCATCCCCCTAACTCACCAACAGGTCGGAGTCCTGTAAGTTATCCTCAACCTGGTTTAGCCAGTCTGCCAAGACAGTTTTACCAGGGTGTAGCAGCTGTGTATGATACAGTTTCTTGGAGGTACAGATGAGAGTTGGTGGCAAGTAGACACCAAAGGTGGATCAGCAGTCCTAAAAAGGGTTTGGCAAGCCCTGAAACCAGAAGTGCTAGTCCCCCCTGAACACCTCATGTACCCTACAAGAGCTTAATAAATGCTAAATGACTATTCATTCCTTTTTTGATCCTTTATCAGTTATATGGGATTATGCTTCCCATTCTTACTCCTGCTTTATTGCTCAAGGACCTATCCAGAGTATCAAAGAACAGAGATGGAAATGATCTTAGAGGTCACCCTAGTCCATCCTCCCACCCCAACATGAATCCTTTCTACAATAATGGTAATATTCAATAATAAGCATTCACATTTATGTCTCACTTTAAAGTTACAAAGCGTTTTACTCAAAGCAGCCCTGTAATGCAGTTTGTGTGAATGTTATCATCTCCATTAGAAAGACGAGAGATCTAAAGCACAGACATGCCTGTCAGATTGTCATTCAGTCTATTTGAGTAGTCCCAGTGATAGAGAACTCATCTCCTCCTGAGTCAGTTCATTCTGTTCTTGAACAGCTCTAATTGTTAGAAAATTTTTCCTTATTTTGTGCAGAAATCTGTCTCCCAGCATCTTCTATCCACTGTATAGAAATTCTCATCTCTGAAGCAAAACAGAATAAATCTAATCCCCCCACATGACAGGTCTTCAAATATTTAAAGACATAGATCCTCTCCCCTAAGTTGTTTTTTTCACCAGGCTAAACATACCCAGTTTCTTCAACTGATCCTTCATCAGCAGCAGCAGCAGCAGTTTGTATCTTTCTATATAAAGATGAGACAGACAGATCTATAGATAGATAGATAGATATTTCTTTAACATTTGTGAAGCACTTTTTACCAGTGATCAGACTTATACACATTTCAAAGGACAAAACTAGGACCAATGCATGAAAGTTAAAAAGAGCAGAATTTAGGTTTAGTGAAGGGAAAGTTTTGCCTACAAGTAAAAGTATCCCAAAGTCCAGTGGGTTGCCTCAGGGTCTTCTGGTTTCCCCTTCCCAGAGATTTTCAAACAGTAGCTGGATGACCACTATAAAGTGCAGGCTCTAGAGAGAATTCTTGTTCGGGCATAAAGAGGCCACGTTAGCCTCAGAAATCCCTTCCATCTCTGAGATTTGGTGATGTTAGACCTCTTTATTCTAATCCCTTTTACCCTGGATATTCCTTCATTTGTCAATGTACCTCTTACAAATGATTTCTTGACACCTCTCTAGATTCTTTGCAGAAGTGGAGTGGGGAGCAGTGCAAATGATGTCAGACTTTTTTTGATATGTTAATTAGTTTAGCCCAAATGATTCTCTCTCCCTCTCCCCCTCCCCCTTATTCTTTATTATAAGGGGTGACTCTCTGGTCAGTGAAAGGATAAAGGATATTTTAGGAAATGTGGGTTATATAAAAACAGAAGATAAAAAAATACCATTTTAAAAAATTATGCTTTCTATTGGACACAATATCCAGAGTAGCTTCATAGGAGAACACATTTAGAACTGGAAATAACGATAGAAGTCATTGAGTTCAAACCCCTCAGCTAAGTGGCCCAGCAGATAGAGTGGAGTCTGGAAGATAGCCTGGAGTCAGGAAGACCTCAGTTCAAGTCCACTCTAAGACACTTACCAGCTGTATGACTCTCTCTAAACCTCAGTTTTATCATCTGTAAAATGGGGATATTAGCACCTACCTCCCAAAGTTGTTGTGAGGTTCAAACCAGATAATATTTGTAAAGTCCTTACCATAATGTCTAGCAACGAGGCAGGTATTTAATGAATGCTTGTTCCCTTTCTTTTTCCCCCTTTACAAATAAGGAAAATGAAGTACATAGAAGTTAAGTGACTTGTCCAGGGTCATGCAGGGCAAGTCTGAGGCAGAATATGAACCCAGGTCTTTCTGACTCCAAATACAGTCAGTGTCTTATCTGTTATACCATGCTGGCTCTCACTATGTATCATGTTTCCTTCCAAAGGAAAAAAAAAGGCAAAGCACTCAGCTGCCATGGGATAGTTAACCCAGGTGACAACACTCCATGATTGGGTTCTCATATTTGTAACAAAAGCAAGCTCTCAGACTGCTCTCCAAGTTCACTCAAGCTGGATACTCCAGAGAGCCAACTTGTCAACTCTTCTAGATCACTTAGAATTTTACATGGTGTTCCTAACTCCCTGGTTTTCTCCCAGCTTGCTGGGGTCTTGAGTAGCCAAATTCAAAATCTGGGACAGTGGAGAATTGGAAAATAGCTTGAGCACTCCATTTACCTCTCAAAGATTGGAATGAAGCGAACAGACTTCTTCGTCCCCTTCTATCTTTGACAAAACTAACTTGGAACCATTCTAAAAAAGTGGGATCTGCACACCCAGGGGGATCTCCATTATGGTAGTTATTTTTAGATTCATTGAATATTAGAATAAGATCTTTCAAGCTTAAGAGTCTTCTTCTGTGATATAATTTTACCCACAAGGAAACAGTACAGAAGAGATCAAGTGACTTGCCTCAATGTCACACAACTAGATCTCCTGACTCCTGTTGAATAACTCTATTCCATATCTGGCAAATTTCATTTATAGTAGATTTTCTACTGAGGTTTATGGTATTCTATTTTCTTAAAATAGCACACACATTACAACTGATCAACTGGTGTAGCACAGAGCAAGTTACAGAGCTGGGTCCATCTCTAAGCAAGACCACGTGTCTGATACTGTTCCATGCTGGCAGGGGCTAGCTACAAAAATGATATGAAACAGCAACTTTGGCTGTAACTAGTATTAGCCTCTCTCTCAGTCCTGGGACCTTTGGGAGGAAGGAGCTGTGCAGAGAATTGGCCCTCTGTTTCTTTATCAGTTATATGGGGAAAATAACGTCAGATTTAGGATATTTAATTAAATGCTAAAAATTGGAGGCAAATTAATAAAGCTGTAACTCAAAAACCCTTCTCCCACAAACATTTCATAAAACAGGGTAGTCTAGGCAGCATTAATTGTTACAATTAATTAGGCATTAAACTGATAACGGCTACAGCTGCTAACAATTAACAGCTAATTGCATCAAGCACTTTAACCATTTCGCAAAAGAAATGGAAATTGGAAGGAAAGAGGGAGGGGATAGGGGAAGAAGAAAAGAGGAAGAAAAATATCTGCTTTATAAATAAATGGGGGCAGCTAGGTGGCATCGTGTATAGGTCCTGGGTCCTGGAGTCAGGAAGCCTCCTCTTACAGAGTTCAAATCTGGCCTCTGACACTTAGTAGCTGTGTCACCCTGGGCAAGTCACCTGATGCTGTTTGCCTCATGTGTAAAATGAGCCGGAAAAGGAAATGTCGAATCACTCCAGTATCTTTGCCAAAAACAAACCCCAAAAGGGGTTGAGAAGAGTTAGACATGACTGAAAAGTGACTAAACAACAACTATAAATGAATGAGCTGCAGTTAACTCAGAATGAAGTCTTACTCCTCCAGAGTCCTGGAGGAAGTTTAATGTAATATATTGATCTAAGTATAGGCTGCCTTTTCCCACTACAGCCAACTTCTATAAAATCTGAATGCAGCCTATAATCTGAGTAATTTTTCATTGTGTATACACACACACACACATACACACACACATTTCCTTTTCAAATGGTCTCACTGAGGTGTACAATGAATGACCTATAGAGTAACCTCAGCCTCAGTCCCAGGATTGAGCTGACTTGGACCCCATAAGTCTGGGTAAATGTTTCTCCTTAGTGGTCTCCAGAATAATACCAATATCTGCAATTTCACATATGTTTTTATTTTTAAAGAGCTTCCTATATCCTCTGTAGGAGGAAAAGGAAAGCTGATCCACCTTCTTCTAGAGACAAACTTAGGTCCAGATTAGGCCTCCCAAAGTCTTGCTGATGTCTCCCTAACTGCTGGTCACATAGATCTCCAACTCCCTGACTTTGTATTCTAAAGGCCATATCCTCAAGGCAACTGCCTCCCCCCCAGCCCCCACCCCCCACCCCAGTTCCATCATCCCAGGGATAGTACAGTGTTATTAGTGTAGTTCTGCATCAGAAAAGAAGTTGATGGGAAATGTAGTTTTCCTAGTTTGCAGTAGGGGCTGAAGGGATCATGGGAAGCGGGAGCCTTAAGGGAAAGAAAGGGATAAGCGGACACTTTGTTCTTCAGGGAAAGGAAAGAAGGCTAGAGGAGATGTGTGCCAGTGGTAAGCTGATGGCAAGGAAAGGTGCTACTAACCCAAATGAATATAAACATGAGCAGTTGGAACCTCGTCTGGATTCTTAACCCACTTAAGGATAAATCTGCTTGCACAGAATTAGCTGTTTGCCTTAATGTACCTGTTGGATATAGTGAAGTTATCTTCTCTCCAGTCCCTCCTCTGCCTCATCACAAGCTAGCCAACTTTCAATACTACCCTCAAGAGTTTCCTACTCTATTTAAACCCTGTTAATTTGCAGGCCATATTTTTGTAAGGGGCTTTGTTTCCAGATAGAGATAAAGTGGTTTTTGTTTTATTCTGACTGTTTGGTATAAAGTAGAGGCCCATACAAGGGAGGAAACCATCAAAGGGGAACCAGAGATGAAATGCCTTAGGCTTACCCACAAGTTTTGTTGAAGCTCTCCCTCTCCAGAGAGACAAAAGAAGCCTTCATTAGACATAGGTTTCAGGCAATGTAGCAACTAGTATAAAGCACTAGGGTTGGGCCCCAAAACCCAACTTTCCAGGTGATTCCATGAGGGCAGAGAGTGTCTCCACCAAACTCCCCCTTCCGGACCAGCTGCCTAACCTCCAGACGCTTCACCCCCCATCTGTGTCCCATGATTCTCATGCCCCTCTTCCAGGAACACTTTCTACTTGGGAGGAGCAGGCTACATACACCCCTATTCAGTTACCCCTGATCAAACCACCTGGCCTGGAGGGACACCTGTACCACGTAGGATGTCTAGGGTCAGCAGAGGCTGGGGGATCAACAGAAAAGGTAGCTTGCTGCTGGTAGCACTGGCCATTGCCATCCCCCTCCCTGTAATAAACTCAGCTTTAACCTCTACCCAGTCACTAATCTCTACACTACATGTCCGGTGTGGCTTTTGAGAAACTTCCTCTGTTGTAGTATAGAGGAAAGGTCACTTGGCTAAGAGTCAAAGGGGTACATGAGTTAGAATCCTGGCCCTGCCATTTATTTACCTTTGTGACCTGAAGCAAGTTGACTTACCTCTCTGGGCTTCACCATCTTTTTCGTGAAGTGTGTGTGTGTGTGTGTGTGTGTGTGTGTGTGTACATGGTGGGGGAGGGAAGAAGGGAGGAAGGGAAGGAGTAAGGGAGAGAGGAGGCATTTATGTTGTGCCTACTATGTGCTACTCACGGTGCACTTTACAATTATCATCTCATTTGATTCTCACAACAACCCTGGGAGATAGGTGCTATTATTATCCCTGTTTTGTTGTTGTTGTTGTTGTTGTCCAGTTGTTTCAGTTCTATCTGACTCTGTGGCCCCATTTGGGATTTTCTTGGCAAAGACAACTGGAGTGGTTTGCCATTTCCTTCTCCAGCTTATTTTACAGATGAGGAAACTGAGGCAAACAGGGTTAAGTGACTTTCCCAGGGACACACAGCTAGTAAATGACTGAGGCCAGATTTGAACTCAGGTCCTCCTGACTCCCTGCCCAGTGCCATGATCCCCAAGATATCTTCTAGTACTAACCCCGTGGTCCCTATGATCTTGATCTCCTCTCAGATTCATTCAATCTTCTGGCACACAAAGAAATCTCAACATTCTTCTGAAGACACCACCTCCCTTAGCCCACTGTCTGAGGCTGGCCTCCCCTCTCATCCATCCCCCATCCTCCCCACACACAGGACCAGCAGGAGAAAGGGGGATAATCCTTGTTCCCCACAGACACTTTCAAACCCTCTCTCCACTACAGTCATTCAGCCACTCTCTCCTCCTTGAAAAATCACTCTCTCCTGTTGAGATCCTTGTTGCTGTCATCTCTGGAA
Source organism: Vombatus ursinus (assembly GCF_900497805.2). NCBI lineage: Eukaryota > Metazoa > Chordata > Mammalia > Diprotodontia > Vombatidae > Vombatus > Vombatus ursinus. The sequence continues at coordinate 2,298,545 of NW_020955176.1, forward strand.
GCCCAGGTCATTCCCCTTCTTCACCCAGTAAATTCAGTGTCTGACTCAAGGACTACTTCTTCACCCAGACCCCTGCCATCTCTGAATACTTTGGCCTCCCAGGTGCGCAACCACATTACGTACATGCACTGTGTCAAATCTACCTCCACCACACCCAGGAATGGTCATCTCTTAACACATCTTCACGCACTCCGCCCCCACCACCTCCCAACACACACCCAGCTGAAGTTATTTCAAAATGTCTCCTTAAGGCCGAGTTGTAGTTTTAAACCTGTTCTATGACAGGTTTAAACCTATGTTCATAGTACAGGGTGAGGGTTAACATATCCCCTGGGCTACATGAGGTGGTATCTTGAAGTGGGGGATGTTTGTCTACAGTGCCCTTAGTTTCTCCTTTCTAATTTTTCTCTTCTTTTGGGGATTTCCTAACCCAGGCACCAGGGACTGGCCCTCCCTTTTCTCAAGCTCATTTGTCAGAGAAAAGCTTCCCATCAAACAGTTTCATGCCAATGTGTCAGGGACTTACAAATAATACTGGGATATGCAACATTATTTTTTTAAAGGACCGTAGGGAGAAGCTAAAGGAATGAATTGCTAATGATGAAATTAGGGACACTATCAATGAGCCACAGGCTGCAGAATTTAGGATGGGGATGGAGTCTTCTCCTCACCCTATAAAACTCACTCAGGGTAAAGCTGGCCCTGCACGCAATTCCACATATAGTACATATACATGCATACATACATATTCACATGTAGGAATACAGACATGCCATCACATGTGTGTAGCATACAAGTTTACTACACAGTATTCTTGCATGTTCCTCCTTTCCCTCTCCTATTCCCCCTATTCATGATTCTCTCTTCAGAATATTTCCTAGCAGCCAAATACAGCTACTGCTAATGAATATTAATGACTTGAACATCTTGTGGTGATGAGACCCTGCACTTTTCCTTCTCTTCTGGTTGCTAGGGAACTACAACAGGCAGCCCCAGGCTCTGGGACCCAGACCCATTAACTGCAGGGCAGAGCTAAATCCCAAATCAGAAGCACTCAGTTAATGGAAGGTGTGGATGTGGAGGATACATGGGGGAGGGAAGGTTAAGATGAAGGAGTTGGGTGGGGGAGGGGAAGTCTTGCCAAATACATGAGAATAGATTAAAGAGGCCACTGGGGGCCCCTGGCAGTAGGGGGGGCATAGTTATGGCTCGGGCTGCACTGCTACCCCAATCCAACTTGACTGTCCCTTTCTTCCCCCAAATACAGTGGAACAGCCGTCTGCTTGTCCCGGAGTCATAGAACAGGCCTGCCTACAGCTCCAGTGAAGAATTGACAGAGTGAGCGTGATATTTAGATGTAATTGCCCATAAACTGTGAACATCATCTCCCATCATTCCGATTCTCATTTTGGATGCAAATAAGCTGGCGGATGAGACTGGCACAGGCTCGATTTCCACTTTGCACCTAACTGTGCTAGTGACTTTGTCTCCTCTCCTTCTTTCACCTTCTCCTCTCTCTTCCCCTCTCTATCCTTACCCCCTCTTACCAATCCCCTTCCCTCCCTTCTTTCCTCCTTCATACCTTTCACTCTTCCTTTCCTTCCTTTTCTTCCATTCTCCTCTTCATTGTCCCCACCCTCCCTTGTGTTCACCCTATTCTTTCCTTTCTCTGCCTTTCTATGCTCTCCTCTCTTCCCTTCCGTTCTTCCCTTTCCTCCTAGCTTTTCTACCCGGAGCCATTACTATTGTTGATGCTTTGAGCAAGCAGCCTCACCCCAAAAGCCCTTCAGTCAACTTCATCATTAATGATGCAAAAATAATATAAGAAGTAATTAAGATAGAATTAGTTAAGCTCCTTGGACAATGGCCCAGTGGGGGAGACCCCAGGGTGCAGTGAGGCCACTGTTGGAGAGACCAACACCTAATGAAGGGAATCCAAGAAGGGACCTCACCTGCTGTGAAGCTGTACCATATGGAAGCTTCCCAATTTAACTAATTATTCTTGTTAACTAGGTGCTAATCTCTGTTGTTTGTACACTGCTGAAGGAGTGAAAGGGCTGTCAACATGTAAATACAATAACTTTTAAAATTGTAGTCTTTTGAAATTATTTTAAATTGCTGTATTCTCTAGATTTCAGTCCCCTGATTGCCCCCACCCTAGTTAAAGCCATGTTTCACCCACTGTTTTATTTACCCCTCCTTTTCTACCTCTGCTACCTAATAATAGCTCCTCTCCTTTATCCTCCTCTCTTCTGTCCTCCTCTTCTCCCTCACTCACCTTCTCTTCCTTTCTTCTCCCTTCCCTTCAATTCTCTCCTCCCTATCTCATTTACTTTCTCCCCTTTTCCCTTCTCTTCCTCCCACTACCATCCTCTGGGTCCTAGGATAGAAATATCTAGGTCATTTTGACTAAGCAATTTCTAACCCCTGCTCTTCTTTCTTGGCCTCCAACAATGAAACCATGAGCAGGTAGGTCATCATTCATTACCTTTGAAGTAACTGTCAGAAGTTAAAATAGGATCTCCCAAAATCTTCACTGCAGACACAGAGAAGGATCCCATAGCAAAAACTTGGGAAGTGATGTAGAAGAAGAGATTGCAGGATCATGGAGTCTCCCAGTGAATTCCAGAGTGGATAAACTAGAAATCCTTGGGACTGGACCCAGACACAAAGAAATGTAACAAGCTCGTCTGAGTGGCCCCCATGTATTTACACTCTGTCCTAAGTGTTATGGAGACACCAAAGTGCACATTGTGGTGCCCTGGAGGGTGCAGTCAAGTAAGTGCCCACTTAAAAGGTGGGCATCACCCGGTGATGTCCAAAGAGCAGCCCTGACTTGATAACAAAGACTAGGCCAAGTAAGTCATCTGTGCTAACTGCAAACAACACAGCATGAGACAGGCAGGCCGGGCCCAGATGAGATTAAAGGCTGCTCCAGCTCCCTCCCCTTACTTCCTTTTGATGTCTCAGAGATCAGAGATTAGAATTGAAGGTTGTCTGCTATGCCAGACAATTCAGTCAATTCAGCGAATCACAATTCAATGAATCATTCCAACATTGTGAAGAGAAAAACAGTCAGGTGATTGAATTTTTCCCTTTTCAAACCTTTGTTTGGGCTTTGTGGAGAAACAGCCATGATGTCAGACTATTCTGGGGCAAAAAAAGGAACTTGAGAGACTATCTTACCTATCTCTCCTCCCGGCTCTTCCCCCCACCCGCACCTTCATAAGCCACTTAGCTAGGCAGGAAAACATTTGCTCTCTGTAGTCATATAAAAAGGTCATTCTGGGAGTCAGGAGGACTGGGGTAACTTTCTGATGCATGAGTGATGAGCTCCAGACTTCCTTTCCCCAGGGCTGTGTGTCAGTATATTGGAATTAGACAGAAGCGGGTTCAAATTCTGCCACCGACACTTACTAGCCATGTGACCCTAGGCAAAGTCAAATAACCTCTCTTAGCCTCAGCTTCATCATCTGTGAAATGGGCATATTAATAGTACTTATCTCACAAAGTGATTCTGAGAATCAAATTAAATGCTGCTTGGTGCAGTGAAATGAGTGCTTGCAGTCACAGGACAAAAACTCAAATCTCAGTTCTCTCACCTATTATCTTTGTGCCTTTTGATAAGTCATACCCAAGCCAACCAACTTTCTGTCTTTTTTATATGAATCAGCACCCAGACTTCCAGAATCCATGACTTCAGTCCCTGAGGGAGTTAATCTGGACTGCTTTGGTACTTCTACCCTAGGGATGAGCATCTCAACTACTGAGTGAGGCCATCCTCACCCAACCCAGTATATTCATCCAGCCCCCAATCAGAGGATGAATGATTCAATCCCATCCAACAGGACACTCCAACCATCTTACCATTTGCCTTTGCTTTGGGGCAAATAAACCTCACCACCTCCACCTCTAGTTCTAGGCACAGTAACCAAACCAATATTACCATTACTTTTGGAAAGGGCATTTTTTTTATATGACTATAAATTGTTTTGATTTCTTCATTGGAGAACTGCCTTGGGGAATGGCTGAACAAGTTGTGATATATGATTGTGATGGAATCCTACCATACTATAAGAAATGATGAGCTCAATGATCTTAGAAAAGCATGGAAAGACTTACACAAAATAATGAAGAGTGAAATGAGCAGAACCAAGAGAACATCACATACAGTAACAGCAATATTGTTTTAAAAACAATTTTGAGTGAATAGGTCATTTTGACTATCATAAATATCCAAATTAACTTTAAAGGACATATGAAGAAAGATGCTTTCTGCATCCAGAGGAGGAACTGATAAATAGAAGTATGTATGGAATAATTTTACATATTTATATACCTATTTGTGTCTAATGACAGCCATCTCTATGGTAGGAGGGAGGAAAGGAAGAAAAGAAGAAATTTACATGATAATTTTATTATATATTTAAAAGGAGTAGCAAGTTGAACATAATAGATTTGCAGTTTCATGTACAATCATCTTTTTATTATACTATGTTATGGAAATGCTTGCTTTATTCCATAAATTAAAAATAAAATAAATAAATAAATGTGAACAAGAAATTTAAAAAAAGGGAAAGGTCAGGTCTGCTCTATGGATCAACTCATCATTCCTGAAATTTCCTAGAATGAAGTTCCCTTCCCTGGCTACCACTCTGTAAGTATTGCCTCCTCCTACTAGAATGTAAGCTTCCTTGAGATCAAAAACTGTCTCTTTTTTTTTCTATTTGTATCTATAGTGTTCAGCATAGTACCTGGAACATAGTGAAGGCTCAATAATGTACTTTTTTTTAAAAGTCACTTATTCACTCAGCTTCTTTGAGCCTCAGTTTCCATTTCTGCAAAATGAAGGAGGTTGAATTATAGGGCATAAAAAGTCCCTTTTATGTCTAATATTTAAAATAATGCAAAGGCAGTATGGTCCATTATGTTGTGATTTTTAAAAATTATCTTTCATTTATTTTGTTTTTTTTATTTATAGTTTTCAACATTCACTTCCATAAAATTTTGAGTTTCAAATTTCCTTCCCCTCTCATTTGTTCCTTCTCCTCCCATCCCCCAATGGCATACAACCTGATATAGGCTCTACATAGACATTCATGTTAAGCATATTTTCCCATTGGTCATGATGTAAAGAACAATTAGAACTAATGGGAGGAACCATGAGAATGAAACAATAAAACAAAACAATATAGGAAAAGGAGAGCAAATAGTATGATTCCATCTGCACTCAGATTCCATATTTCTTTCTCTGGGTGTGGATAGCAATTTGTATCATGAATCTTTTGGAGTTGTCTTAGATTTTTGTGTTGCTGTGAAGAGCCAAGTCTATCAAAGTTAGTCATCCCATAATGTGGCTGTTACTGTGTACAATGTTCTCCTGGTTCTGCTCATTTCACTCTGCATCAGTTCATATAAGTCTTTCCAAGTTTTTTTTTAATTCTATCTGCTCATCATTTCTGATAGCACAATAGTATTTCATTACATTCATATGCCACAACTTGTTCAGCCATTCTCCAATTGATGGGCATCCCCTCAGTTTCCAATTCTTTGCCACCACAAAAAGAGCTGCTATAAATATTTTTGTCCGTGTAGGTCCTTTTCCCATTTTTATGATCTCTTTGGGATACAGACCTATAAGTTGTACTGCTGGATCAAAGGGTATGCACATTTTATAGCCCTTTGGGCATAGCCCCAAATTGCTCTCCAAAATGGTTGGATCATTTCACAACTCCACCAACAATGCATTAGTGTTCCAATTTTCCCACATCTTTTCCACCATTTATCATTGTCCTGTTTTGTCATGTTAGCCAATCTGATAGGTGTGATGTAGTACCTCAGAGTTGTTTTGATTTGCATTTCTCTAATCAATAGTAATTTAGAACATTTTTTCATATGACTATAGATAGCTTTAGTTTCTTCCTCTGAAAACTGCCTGTTCATATCCTTTGACCATTTATCAATTGGGGAAATTTATTTTGTCTGCACTTGTTCATGTATATGTTCTTTCCCTTTATAGAATGTAAGCCTCCCTGAGGACAGAGACTGTTTCATTCCTGTCTGTAGTTCTCAGATCGCAGGATCTGAGTTCATATATCAGCTTTACCCCTTACTGCTGCCTGTGCCTCTCTAGGCCTCAATTTCTTCATCTATAAAAAGAGGCCCCTCAACTAGATGATTTCTAAGCCTCCGTCATATTCTAAATCTGTCCTATGTACAATCCTAGTACGTGTGAGACATTTTGCAAACCTCGAAGTACTGTCCAAATGTCGGCAATTGTTATTATTGTATAGTGGGTGTGGCATTTCCAGGGCTCAGTTGGGATACTATTAGGGCACCCCTACTGATCATTAATTTTTATGGTGGACCTTAATCTCACACCCCTGAATGCTGTGTGAATTTAATAAGGAGCATTATTTTAATGTGTGTATAATATGCCATTTTTCACTGTTGTTTAATGCAGTTTAACACAATATTTGTCTGATTGGCATATGTTATTTCACACAACTGAGAATTGGCTATACAGGGATCCTATGCTTTGGAAATGAGAAGATTGATTACAGTTATTATACTAATGGCTAGAAAAAAATGAATTTCATGAGGAAAGCTGTTTTAAAGCCACACACCGGCTTGCTTTATATATTTCCCAGTACTTAGGAAACAATGCACTGAGCACTTAGTACCAATCAGAGAGTAACAGAGAGCTGGCAAGCAGCATCTGCACAGCCAAGCAGAGTGTTGCCAGGAGAAGCCACAATTAAAAAAAAACTTTTACCCTGGACTGTCATTATCACAAGTGCATTTTCCAGGAAAGAAAATGTTTCCCTAGTTCTGTACCAGTCTAGCAAACAGAAGTTTAGGGAAGCAGTTCCACTTACATCCACTAGGGGGTTGATCTCTCTTCATCAAAAAAAACCAAAACAAAACAAAAAAAAAAGAACCCAAGGGTGGAAAGGCTCATGGAAACATAGAACAATGAGGGGTAGCTAGGTGGAGCCAGAGCACTGGCTCTGGAGTGAGGAGGAAGAGTTCAAATCTGACCTTAGACACGATACTTACTAGCTGTGTGACCCTAGGCAAGTCGCTTAACCCCACTGACTAGCAAAAAAAAAAAAAAAAAAAACCCAAACAAACACGGAACAATGCCAAGGACACAATGGTGGCAAAGAATGTGTCCGATTTTAAAATATCAATAATTCAAACATTTTTACATATAGAAGCAAACTTTTTTTTCTTGGCAGCTAAGACTAGAGAACCCAAACTCTTTGGAAACTTCTTTGATCCATGGATTTTTATTAAGAAGTCTGGCTCACAAGCCAAAAAACAGCTTCCTGCTCCCGACAGCAAATAGGTTTGCTTGACTTAGCCATTTGATTGCCAGTGTTTTCTGCCTTATTTTTTTTCAGTATGGTCTATGTTCACCATGTGCTTCTGCTTTTGAAGACAGAATTGCAGTATCTTGGAGTTGGAAGGGACCTTGGTGACCCAGTCTAACCTACTCCTGAACAGTAATTCTCTCTACATCTCTCATGGCAAGCCTCCTAGCCTTCCCTTGGAGAACTCTAGTGAAGTGCAAGTCTCTACATCCCAATGTAGCCCATTCCACTTTTGAAAATTCAAATTATTATGAAGTTCTTACTTTTTGTCAAAGCTATGTTTACTTCTCTGAAACATCAACACACTCACTGTTCCTAGTCTTATTGCCTGGAACTGAGTAGAATAAGTCTAATCCCTATTCCATATGACAATCCTTTAAATAGTTGAAAATATCTATCATATCCCCCTGAGTTTATTCTTATTCAGGTTAATCATCCCCAATTTCTTCTATAAGTCCTTATATAGCATCATACCCAGACCTTTTGCCATTGTGGTCATCCCCATTTGACTTTGAATCTACTTATCCATGTTCTTTCTAAAATGTGGCACCTAGAAATGAATGGGGACCAGTGTTTTGACCTCTTCTCTAGCCTAAAAAAAAAAGTCAAAATGAAATCTCTTCCCTTTACTTAGCTCTTCTCAAGCTAGCATTCTATCAGTTCCTTCACTGCCAAATTTTTCAAAAATATTTTTTCTTGTTCTTCCTTACCACTGCTCAATCCCTCTCCCATCTGGTTCCATTTATACCACCACACTGAAACTGCTTTCTCCAAGGACACCAACAATGTCACAAATGCCAGATCCAATGGTCTTTTCTTAATTCTCACCATCCTTTCTTCAGCATTTGACATAGTTGACCCCCACCTACCTCTATCTCTTTCCTCTTCTTTATTCCTTCTCTATTGGCTCTGATGATCCTGTTTCAGGAGATCCTGGGCTCTAATTCCATCTCTGATGCTTACTACTTTCATGACCTTGGATAAGTTACATCCATGGGCCTCAGTTTTCTTACCTATAAAATGGAAGAGTTGGATTAGATGGTCTTTGAGATTCCCTATAACTCTACATCATCCTATGATACTCCTACTTCTCAATATCCCTTATTGGTTTCTTTTTCTTCTTCCATTACATATAGGTGTTCCCAAAAGCTCTGTTTGGCATCCTCCTCTTCTCCCTTTACAACCTCATCCACTTCCATGGCTTCAATTATTATCTCTATGGCAGAAACCTTCCAAATTTATATTATATCCCCCTGACCTGACCTGACCTCCCTCAAAAGCTACAGTTCCACTTTTCCAAGTGCTTAAACTCAAAACGTCCAGAATTGAACTTCTCATCTTCTCTCCCAAACCTTTCCTTTATCTCAACTCCCTTGTGTCTGTTGATAACACTACCATCATCCTAGTCACCTAGACTTGAAACCTCAGAATCAGTCAGTAAGAGTCAACAAGCATTTATTAAGCACTTACTATTAGCCAAGCACTAAGTGCTAGAGATAAAAACAATCTCTTCCCTCAGTAAGTTTACATTCCAATGGAAGAGACAACATGTTAAAAAAAATTGGGTACCTATAAGAGAATATTCACAATAAATGAAAGTTATCAGAGAAGGGAAAGTGTTAGCAGCTGTGGACATCAGGAAAGACCTCCTGAAGAAAGTAGGATTTAAGCAGTCTCAAAGGAAGCTAGGGAAATTGAGAGGCAGAGATGAAAAGAGAGAATGTCTACTCGTGGAGGAGAGCCAAGATGAAGGCATAGAGATAGGTGATAGAGTGTTATGTTCAAAGAATGCCAAATAGGCTAATACACCTGAACTGTAATGTATAAGAAAAAAGGAAAGATAAGAATGGATTTTTCCTTCTCCCTTGAGATTGTCTCCCAATCTATTGTCAAGTCCTCAATTTCCCCTCTGCAGTATTTCCACTCCCTTTTTGTCCATCCTCACTGCCACCACTCAGAGCTATGACTAGGATTTTTTGTGCCCCCAGTAAATCAGCATAAAAGGCACACTCAGTCTGGGGAGAAGGAGGGACGAGCACTTCTTTGGGAAGATAGCGAGATCTCAAGACACTGGTTTTGGGGCTGCTACTAGGGATGCATCAGAGAGATGGGGGGGGGACCTAAAAGAGAGAGAAAAAGGAAAGTCTCACCTTAATATGATAAAGGACTAGAAGTGCTATGAACATCTTTCAATTTTAGCACCCTACACCACCCTAGCTATTGTTCTGACACATGACAATTCATCAAAACTCCTGGAATTGCCAACTAACAGGCTTATCCCGTTTATATGCTTCTAACTGAAGCCCATGATTGCTCTTTTGACATGAGCAATAGTAACTATTCTGCCTTAGTACTAAATGGAGAACTTTTTTCAAATTCCTTCGGGCAGTCAGCAATGGAAATGTGTAGGATTGCTATTGTTTCCCTCTCTAGACCTTAACCAGCTTCTCCAAGGCCTCATTAGATGCTGAGAGACCTCCTTAGACCCCTACCACTGATGGAAGAAAATGAGATTTACCAGAGGGTCTTTGGCATGGGCCAGAGCTCCTGCACTAAGGCAGCATTAATGAAATTCGCCTTCAGAGTCCTTTAATTGTTCCTAGTAGCACTTCACTTACAATCAATGTTCACCAGACCCAGTTGCAATTTTCTTGTTTTGAAAAATAATAGTGTGACACATACTTCAATTAGGAGACCCAGGACCAGCCACACTCTTCATTGCACAGGGTAGCTTTCCCACCTGAAAATACTCACCAGCCACTGGTAAACAAATGAGAGGGACATAAAAGCTGAGAGGGAGTCGCTGTAATTGAGCTGCATAATGAGAGGAAATGGAATAATAGCTTCTATTAATAATAGCACTCTAATTGGAGGTCACTCAGAGAGTGCCCCAGCACCCTCGACTTTTACATTAGCTTTGTGCAAAAACCACTGTCAATTTTTCCAAAGGACTAATGTGAAGGATGATTTGGTTGTTTATCAGATGTTTCAGGTTCAAGCCTTAGTGCTCTTTCACCTTTGGGGGAAGTGGGAGGATAGTTTCAGGCAAGCCCATCACCATGTCTGTCAGCCATGCTGCCAATAGAGAAAGTTTTAGATTGGGAGTAGGTAAGGAATGAATGTGTTCTTCCATTGCTCACCCAGATGGACATTTGGAGCTTCAGAGCCACTACTGGGCACCTCATCCTGCAGAGCTCTTTCTGAAGGCCTGTAGCCTAACCAGGTTACAGTGACTGATGTATATTGAGCGCTAGATACTTGCCAGGGGGATGTTGCAGAGCTGGAGGGCCCCAGTGGGAATGAGTCTCATCAGTGCTATTTGAAAAAAAAAATCCCACCGTTCTTCTCTTCTCTCTCTGTAATGAGGGAAATTCATTATTGTTTAGTGAGTCAATATGAAATTCTAATAAGAGATAATTTAAAAAAATCCCATTTTCTGGAGGGCTCATTATAACACCCCAATAACTCAAGGGTATATTAAAATTGTTCATTGCCATAAATCATATTGGTATCGAAATGGATTTCCTTTGGAAAGGGAGTAGATTAGCATGATTCATATAACAATCTGAAAATGAAATTTCCAAAAGGATAATATTGAGATGATATTATTGACAGCTTCTCTGGGGAAGGTTTAGAGACTTAGCAAATTCCCTGAGGAAGGGTATAAACCACGATGGACCTTCTGGTTAGCAAATTCCCTGAGGAAGGGTATAAACCACGACGGACCTTCTGGTTCCACTTTAGGCTCCAGGTTTGGTTTCCTGTGGTTTCCTCTTCACCCTTGGTGATCATCTCTGATTCTTTCTTGTGGCTCACAAAAGAACTATGAACAAAAAAGGCAAAGTAGTTCTCAAGACCACTGGAGTCTTCACACCCCAAACCAAATTACATGTCCCAGGGATACCTACTTTCACACCATTAGACCAGTGGATGACAGGAAGCTAGAGACTAAGGACCCTTAATGAAAGATGCCATTCTTGCTTTCTTTCAGTTTTGATGTGGTCCCATCATCTAGTGAAGCTGTCTTGGGGGAGGGGAAATATGGTCTTGAACTCAAGACAGTAATGCTGTGTAGTCCCTTAGAGGACCAATAAGGTCTTGGGTTGTTGATAGAAGCAAATGCACAACTAAAGCTGTTCTGGAGCTAAGTTCTCTTGCTAAGGAGATCTTCTGTCAGCACTTTAAAGAACAAAAAGATGCCATGTAGTTTTATGTTTCAGAGAAATAATAATAACTCACATTTCTATTGGACTTAGTCTTAAAGGAAGAGAGAAACTCTATGAGGTGGATGTAAGAAAGGAGTGGGTTTCAGGCCTGTAGGAGGGACACTTCAAAGGCATGGAGAGGGGTGATGGAGTGTCACATGTGAGGAACAGAGAGATGGCCAGTTTGGCTAGATTGAAGGGTGTAGGAGGTTGAGCAGTGTCTAATAAGGCTTGAAAGGTATGTCAGAGCTGGGTTGTATAGGTCATTAAAAGCTAAAGTTGCCCGAAGGTACTTCTGAATGTAGCTCGTGTCTAATTCTCAACAGCTAATGTAAACTTCGCCTTGGTTGTCCTTGGAGGTAAGAGTAACCACATATTGATGATAATACTAATAACTGTAACAAAGATAGCTAGCATGTTGCTATGTTTTAAGGCTTACAAAGGTTTTTACATATATTCTATCATTAGATCCTCATAGCAAAATTGTGAGAAGGTTGCTGTTATTATCCCTATGACACAGAAGAGGCTCTGGGAAGTTAATTGACGTGCCCAGGGTTACACAGCTAGTAAATGTCAGAGGCGGGATTCAAACTCAGATCTTCTTATCTCCAAGTCTAGCACACTATCCACAATGTCACCATACATGACGAACTATGAGAAGTTCCATAAGCTAGGAAATGAGGATGTGACACTTGGAGACTCAAGCTTTTTTCTCATAGAGCACCCTGCTTTGAGAGTGGTAGCAGGTGAAACTAGGCATATTCTTTGAGAGGAATAGACTGAGGGAGCAATGCTGGGCAGATGAAAGCTGTCTTTCCTTTGTCTTGTCCTACTATGGGGACTTGAAGGTGTCCATTGTACAAGTCCAGGGCTGGAAACCACTGGCTGCAGTCCAAGGAATTTTGAACTTGTGGCATGGCACACTGGTCTACATTAGCTCTCTTGCTCTGAGGCCAGCAGTCTATACACACCTAGATTTACCTAGTCCTTGCTGCCACCACTAGGATAAAGCATATGGTCTGGGACTCTGAGGTTGTCATGCACCAACTATTTCTTCAGATGACCTCTGAAATCTTTCATCTCTTTGAGGACAATCTTCTGCAATCTCTCTTAGAAAGTGTGGGAGTTATAGAGTTATTGAGATGGAATCTGTGTATTGCTCCAAGTAGACATCCTGCATTCCACTTATGCAATGGAAAAATACCAGTCCTCATGTCGAGTTTCTTCTTCAAATGCATCCTCAATTCTTCAGGCACTAGAGAAGCAGCAAAATCAAATTTTTCTGGATCCACTTCAATGGTAGAAGGCCCATTGATGCTTTGCTGCTCTCTTCTAATCTTATCTTCCTATAAACTTCTACAGAAAAGGCATGGATTGTCAGGGAGTCCCGGTATTAAGCCCCAGCTCACTACCTATCATATTTCATTAATAATTTTAATAGATTGGAGTTGGTCCTAATCAGTGCTGACATACCTGAGACATTTACTGGATCTGAACATACCAGAGCCATCTTATTTATCTTTTTGCAGCTTGAGTAATATAAGACTGGGGAGGCTTAGGTAGACAGCAGTTGTTCTGAAAAAGATGGGGCAGGGGGATGGTAGCAAACTGAAAACTCAATCTTGAGTTAATAATGTGTTGTGGCAACGAAAAAAACTTATACAATCTTGGGCTGCATTAAGAAAGGCCTAATTTCTTTTTTTTTATTTTCCCCCAATTACATGTAAAGATAATTTTTAACATTCATTTTTTTAATTACAAGTTCCAAATTTTCTCTCTCCCTCCTTCACTTCCTCCCTCCCTGAGATGATAAGCAATTTGATAGAGGTTATAAATGTTCAATCATGCAAAACATATTACCGTATTAGTCATGTTGTGAAAGAAGACACAGATCCAGAGGGGGGAAAACACGAAAAAAAATACAGAAAGTGAAAAACAGTATGCTTTGGTTTGTATTCAGACTCCACCAGTTCTTTCTCTGGAGGTGGAGAGCATTTTTCATCCTAAGTCCTTCAGAACTATCTTAGATCATTGTATTTCTGAGAATACCTAAGTCATTCCCAGTTAATTGCTGTTCCTGTGTACAATGTTCTCCTGGTTCTGTTCACATCACTTTGTATCAGTTCATATAAGTGTAAGAAAGGCCTCGCTTCTAGGAAGAGTACTTAGCATAATGCACAGCATATGGTAGGCACTTAATACATATGTATTGCCTGACTGAAAAAAGAAGAGATCATTTCACTGTATTTTGCTTATATCAGACCTCATCTGGAATATGGCATTCAGTTCTGACATCACCATTTCAGAAGGAAATTGATAAGCTGTAGAGTGTTTGAAGGAGGGCATCCAAGATGGTGAAAGGCCCTCAAGCCATGCCTCAAAAAATGATTGATATAACTGGAAATATGTAGTCTAGGAAGAGAAGACTTGGGGATACAGGAGCTATTTTCTTGAGCTCTTCTCAAGTATTTGAAGGGCTGTTATTTGGAGGAGGGATTAAACAATTTGTCCCCAAAGGACAGAACCTGGAGCAATGGATGCAAGTTGCAAAGAGATAAACTTATACCCAATGTCAGGGATAATTTCTTATCAATTAGAGCCATCTAAAGATGGAATGTCCTGCTTTGAGGAGAGGTGGGTCCCTCCTCTGTAGAGATCTTCAGAAACTGGACAGCCACTTAAGTATGTTATGGCAGGGATGCCTTTTTCTATGTGGATTAGATTAGATGGCCACTGAAGTGGCCCAGTTCTCCCAGCTCTCAAATTCTATGATTCTGTGAAGATGGGGATGATAACTAGAGAATCCACCTGACAGGGCTGCTATGAAGTGCCAATAAGATGATGTATGGAAGGAACTTTAAGCCTTGATGCATATAAACATCTTGTAAACCTTAAAACATTATAGGGGCAGTTAGGTGGTGCAGTGGATAGAGCACTGGCCCTGGAGTCAGGAGGACCTGAGTTTAAATCTGGCCTCAGACACGTAACACTTACTAGCTGTGTGACCCTGGGCAAGTCACTTAACCCCATTGCCTAGCAAAAAAAAACAAAAAACAAAAAACAAAAAAAAAGACATTATAGAAATGCCAGCTATTATTATAATCAGCTCTCTTCTCTTCTTTCGCTGTCTACCTTCGGAATTATCTGAGTAGATACTCGGCCCTTAACAACCATTTCTATGCAGACAATCTCCAAATCTGCATTACCAGCTGTCTTCTAGTCATCTCTGCCTGGATGTCCCACCAAACTCAACATGCCTCAAATCAAGTTCATCTTCCTCCCTTCAAAATCTACTTTTCTTCTTGCCTTTCTTATTTTTACCAAGTATGTTAGCCTCAAATCCTTTCTATTGAGGAACTCTCTGTACAGAGTTAGTCAAAGATAAAGTTTTGAACTTTATAAGAAATATTTTTGTCACACATGACTAGGCTTTGTTATAAAAACAAAGAGTGCCATATGCCCACAATCCTATCCAATCTTCTTGAAGCCACTCACAGCCTCCTTTACCCTCCTTCTTGGTGATATATGCAGGTATCAGGAATGAATTAATGAATTAAACAGTATTTATTAAGCTTACTACATGCCAAGTTCTGTGCTAAGCACTGAGTATTCAAATACAAAAGGAAAAACAACCTCTGTCTTCAAGGAGTTTGTATTCCAATAGGCATAAACAACACAAATGGGGTGTGCTGGAATCATGCAAACCAGCTTCTTCATGAGATGATTGTTAAATTTTCAGAGTGAGCTTTATGCCTTGGAAATCAGCAAAGGCTTAATTTATTGTTTTATTGATCTTCTAGCCTTAAGAAAGTGATGGAGAAAATGTCAGTAAAATGTTAGCAAAATAAACTTAAAATTATGTCCTGAAGCACTTTGGGGGGTGAGGGGTAGGGAAAGCCAGTTGTTAAACATTTACTATTGTACTCCTGCATATAGGGGAATAGTGGCTAGGGAGAGGTATTTTGATTTGGAAAGTTATAGGGATGGTCAGCAGAACCTCAGGGGATTCGATTGACATCCCATGAAACCCCTCTCTGCACCATCCTTCTCTGTCTCTCCATTTTGTTGTTGTTCAGTCAGTCCTGTCTGACTCTTTATGACCCCATTTGGGGTTTTCTTGGCAAAAATACTGGAGTGGTTGGCCATTTCCTTCTCCAGCCTATTTTACAGATGAGGAAACTGAGGCAAGCAGGGTTAAGTGATTTGCCCAGGGGCACACATCTAGTAAGTGTCTGAGGCTGTATTTGAACTCAGAAAGATGGGTCTTCCTGACTCCTGTCCTGGTACTCTAACCTCCACACCACCTAGCTTTCCTGAAATGTGATACCCCAAATTTAACATAATACTCCAAATGTAGTCTCATTATCGCATAGTTCAATGGAATTATCACCTCTCTTTCTCTGGACATATACTTCGTTATTTCAATGCATCAGTGACCTCATCAATACGGGTGCTCCCTCCAAAAAGTAAGATTATAACGCATCTACTTACATCCCGTGTGATTCTTGTCTTTACATAAAATCTTCCATAAAGGATATGGAGGGTTTCCTCAAGGCATTTTGACAGCCTTCAGATTGTAATGATTCATTTCCATTCATTTTCCTAGCTGCCCCTGTCTCCCCATCCCCATCTCCAAATCCTCTACCCTACCAACCACTACCACAATGTGAGAAGACACCTCTTCCCCCTCTTTCCCCTCCCCCAGCCCTTAGAATACATGCACATTAAGCCTTAAGGTGATTGAAACACATTTTGAAGACAACATTACCTCCAATGTCATCTTTTACCAGTAGGATCAAATGAGGTCACGTGTAAAGCATACTGCAAACCTTAAAGCATTATATAAATGCTAGCTATCACCATCATCATCATTAGCTATAATTCTTCTTAATTATATAATGTTTATTTCCCTCACTTCAGTTCCCTGGTAACCAGACCTCAACTCTTAGAATGTTGCTAGAGCCCCTATCAAGCAAGGAGCCAAGAAAGAATGGGGGGGGGCGGCGGCAGGGAACAGCTATACTGGCTTCCCTTAAGTACTAGGTGTATAGGTGTATTATCGGACTCTGTGTACTTGGACCTGAGCTGATTCTTGCTTAGGCCTACTAAGGCTTCACTCACCAGCATAAACCATATTTTACAAAAGGCACCAGTGCATTCCAAGTCACTGGATTCATTGATTCCTCTCTTCCCTGTCCCTCACATCTGATCAGGCATTAAGGTTTAACATATTGTGGTATTTCCTTTATTCACCTCCTTCTTTCTATTCCCGTTGCTACCACTCCCATTATAATCCTTTCAAACCTCTCTAGTAAACCGTTGTCATAGAATCAATTAATTTCTCTAGCCTTTCCTCTATTCTACTACAAATTGCAGTCAGTTTTGAGCATCAACCCCTTGATAAAAAACTTTCAATATCTCTCTTTTAACTACCCAATAAAATCCAACTTCCATCATCTGGCATTAGAGGCCCTCTACAATTGGTATTCAATCTACCTTTCCAGTCTCATCTCTCTTTTTTCCTCTTCATACAACCTATGTCCCAGCCACAACAAACTACGCATTCTTCCCTCAAGAACCAATTTGATTTAGTCCTGGACTTGGAATCAAAAAGACTGGAGTTTGAATCCCATATCAGACCCTTACGAGGTATGTGACCCTGGGAAATCATTGACCCGTACTGTGCCTCAAATATCTCATCTGAAAAATGAAGATCTTGGATTCAGTGACATCTATGGTCCCTTTCAGCTCTAAAATATATGATACTCTAATTCTGGATACATATCAAGTTTTCTCACCTCCAAGTATTTGCTCATGATGAGCTGAAATACCTGAGCTCTCCAGGAGTCATGTCCTCCCTATAGCCTTCTCTAATCTCCCCTACTATTTATTCAGTTACTCAGTCAGTCATTCTCTCACTTTCAACTCCCTTTCCATCTATCTTTTTGTCTGTCTCTCCCTCTCACTCTTTTTTCTCTTTCTCTCACTCTTTCCCTTCTCTCTCTGTATCCCCCCAGTTTCTGTATCTGTCTGTCTCTCTTCTTGTCTCTGTCTTTCTTTGTCTCTCTCTTTTCCCTGTTTCTCCTTCTCTCTGTCCCTGTCTCTCTCCAACTGTTTCTCTCTGTCTCTATTTTTATTTCTCTCTCTGTCTCTGTCCCTGTCTTTGTCCCTGTCTCACGGTCTGTGTCTCTCTCTCATGAACTAACAAAAGTTTGCCCTTCATTTTATTGTGCGTTCACATTTTACCTTGTGATAACATTATTTATGTGCTTAGCTTATCTCTGTAATGAGACTTGAAGTCCATTAGAGCAGAAGCTGTCTAATACTTCTTGTTTTTCATCCTTCGCTCATAGTGCAGATATGCTTCATACATAGTAGGTGCTCAAAACATGGCATTTTTTAATGGAATTGAATTAGGAATGTAGAGGGTATGCCAAAAGTCTTAGATCAGTTATAAACTGCCAGAGTTTAAGACTTTCCTTAGTCCATTGGCCTCTGAGGTCCTTTCCCATGCCAAGATTCTGCACTAACATTTTACTTACTAAAGTACTAAGCTCTAATAACTTAAAACTGCACTGAGACTTCTAGGACATGCTGCATTTCTTGCATTGTCTAAACACAGATGTTTCATTGTTTGTAAATACACGCTTTAACCAAAATAATGATGATACCTGTGAATGCCCAATTCCGAAGGCTATAGAAAGTGGCACAGCTTTCCATTTCTGCCTACTCAATTGTTCTGGTTCTTATTCATTTGCCAAGATACAGAGTACCACCTCTTAGATTAATACAAAGCACCAACCTAAGGAGAGCTGTCTATTCTCTTCAATTTTGCTTAATGCTGGAATCATATATTCCTTAGCAAAGACGAGAGAGTTAAAGAAGAAATTAAATGTTTTTAAAGGTAATGATGTATTTTTGTTGTCAAA
Organism: Vombatus ursinus; assembly: GCF_900497805.2. NCBI lineage: Eukaryota > Metazoa > Chordata > Mammalia > Diprotodontia > Vombatidae > Vombatus > Vombatus ursinus. The sequence continues at coordinate 2,317,055 of NW_020955176.1, forward strand.
TCTCCTTGCCGTCCAACTCCTACTGATGTGTAGGCTACAATTTGGAATATGAGAAAACAGATGGGGATAATGTCACAAAGAAGTTGAACAAAGGAGTTAATTAGGCAGGGGAGGTAATAATGGTACAGAGAAATTTAAAGGATGGTTTAGAGTAGATTATGGGGATGAGCTGTCTGGGGCTAGTGGAGGGTTGACTACATTCTGCACTGGCTCTAATTATAATAATGTACATGGGAAAATGAGGATGAGTTATATAGTCACTCTATCTGCAGAAGCCCAAGCCTTGGGTGTAATGTTATCTCGCCTCCTAACATCCTTTCCAGTTCTACGATTCTCTATCAGTCAGTCAGTAAGCATTTGTTAAGCATCTATTATTTGTTAGGCACTGTGCTAAGTGCTACGGATACAAAGAAAGGTAAAAGACAGTCCCTGCTCTCAGGGAGCTCACAATCTAAAGGGGGAGAAAACATGCAAATGACTGTGTGCAAACAGGAGAAACTGGAGAGAGTCCACGGGGGAAGGCACTAACATTAAGGGAGACTGGGTAAGGCTTCTTTCAGAAGGTGGAATTTTAGTGGAGACTTGAAGGAAGCCAAGGGGTGGAAATGTGTTAAGAGCATTCCGTGCCAGGGTAGGGGGGAGTGGGGAAGGTGAGGCAACAGCCAATGAAAATGCCCAGAATCAGGAAATGGAGTGTCTTGTGTGATGAACAGCAAGGAAGCCAGTGTCATTGGGTACGGCTGTGTGTGGGGGGAGGGGAGGTAAGGGAAGGAAAAGGGAGTAAGGTGTAAAAAGACTGGAAAGTAGGAAGGGAGCCAGGTTATGAAAGGCTTTGAACATAAGACAGAGAGTTATGTATTTGTTCCTGGAGGTGATAAGGAGCAACTGGAGTTTATTGAATGGCGGTGAAGGGGTAGAGGAGAGGGGTTTACATAGTTCGACCTATGCTTTAGAAAGATCAGTTTGATAACTGAGTGAAAAATAGGATGGAGTGGAGACAGACTTGAGGCAGGGAAACCAACCAGAAGACTATTGTAATAATATAAAGGTAAAGTGATAAGGGCCTGCACCAGGGTGGTTGCCATATCAGAGCAAAGAAGGGAACATAAACAAGAAATGTTAAAAAGATAGAATCTAGTGTACACCCTTTGATCCAGCAATACCACTGCTATGTCTGTATCCCAAAGAAATATTAAAAGGGGGGATATGTTTATTTATATAAATAAAAACATTTATAGCAGCTCTTTTTGTGGTGTCTAAGAACTGGAAATTGAGGGGATACCGATTGGGGGTTGCGAACAAGTTGAACAAGTTGTGGTATATCATCATGATGGAATGTTATTGTGCTATAAGAAATGACAAGCAGGATGACTTCAGAAAAACCTGGAAAGACATACTTGAATTGATACAAAGTGAAGTGAGCAGAACCAGGAGAACATCATACACAGTAACAGCAACATTGTACGATGAAGAACTGTGAATGACTTGGCTATTCTCAGCAATACAATGAGCCAAGACAGTCCCAAAGGACTGATGATGAAAAATGCTGTCCGCCTACAGAGAAAGAATTGATGTTGTCTGATACAGGCTGAAGCATGCTATTTTTCATTTTCTCTTTTTCTTTCTTTCCTTCTTTCTTCTTTTGTTTGAGTCTTTTTGCACAAAATGACAAATATGGAAGTGTTTTACATGACTGCACACGTATAACTTATGTCAGATTGCTTACCATTTCAGGGAAGGGGAAGGGGAGGGCGAGAGGGATAAAATTTGAAACTCAAAACTTAAAAAAATGACAAAGATAGAACCTACAACAGAAATTGGTACTAGGTTGGATGGAGGCACGGAAGGTGTTGAACAGTGCAAGATTACACTTATGTTGTGAGCTTGAGTGACCGAGGATGGTGGTACACTCAATAGTAATAGGGAAGTTAGGATTAGGGCATCCTTTGAATTCTAAGTTTTTTGTTTGTTTGTTTTTGTTTTTATTGATTAGTTGTATCCAACTCTTCATGACTACTTTTGCAATTTCCTTGGCAAAGATATTGGAGTGTTTTGCCATTTTCTTTTCCAGCTCATTTTAGCGATGAGGAAACTGAGGCAAACAGGGTTAAGTGACTTACCCAGGGTCACACAGCTAGTAAGTGTCTGAGGCCAGATTTGAACTCATGGAGAGGAGTCTTCCTGACTTCAGACCCAGTTCTCTATCTTTCTGTCACCTAGCTACCTTAAGAAATTTTGAGCAAAGAAAAAACAAGTTTAATGGAGGCAGATTGTCTAGTACCCTCATTTTCCAGAGAGTAGAAGTGACTTGCTTGAGCTCATATACTGAGTTAGTGTGACCTAGAACTTGAACTCAGCTTCCCTGGCTCCAAATCCAGGACTTTCTGCTGCATAACTCTCCTGGCACAGAATCTAGCAGAACATTACAAGCAACAGGTACTCAGTAAATATTTTTTGATGATGAAGTTCATAATGAGAGCAGTCTCTGTACAGCTGTTTATAACCAGATTTTTCTAATTAATTACCTATTAAGCTCACTACTCATAATCATTAATGTTGTCCATATGACTCACTCAAGAATACATAACTGGTTTTGGATAATATTTCAGGGAATCAACTGTTCCTTACACTGCAGGATCATTTTCATAGCTTGACCAGTACCTCCATCCTCAGAGCCTGAAATATTCAGTTCTTGGTTCCTTTGGGATGATGCTAGTGCTATTGTGTGGATGGTCCAAGGACTTGGTAAACACCACTTCCACCTTATGCAATGTTTCAGGCGGCTTCCAGAACAAGCAGATGATCCCAACATCCTAGCATCTCAGCATGGGAAGGGACCTCCGATACCAATTAGTCTAACCTGCACCTGAGTAAAACTCCCTTCACAGCATCCCCAACAAAGGTTGTTTATGTTAGCCTCCATTTGATGAAGGCTTCTAGGGGAGGAAAAGCCATTATATCCAAAGGTAGCTATTTCACTGTTAATCATCTGTCCCAATGGGAAGGGGATTTTCTTTCACCATGGAGGGGCAATATGATCAGTCTGTGGATAATGGGACCATGGAAGGAAGGAAGGAAGGAAGGAAGGAAGGAAGGAAGGAAGGAAGGAAGGAAGGAAGGAAGGAAGGAAGGAAGG
>NW_020955176.1:2320200-2441331 GCF_900497805.2 Vombatus ursinus
AGGAAGGAAGGAAGGAAGGAAGGAAGGAAGGAAGGAAGGAAGGAAGGGAGAGAGGGAGGGAGGGAGGGAGAGAGAGAGGGAGGGAGGAAATAAGGAAATAAAGAGGGAAAGAAGAAAGGAAGAAGGAAATAAGGAAAGAAAGGGAAGGAAGAAAGGAAGAAAACAAGATTTTATTCATCACTGCCTGTCACTGTAGAAGATGCTTTACAAATATGATCTCATTTAATCCTCACAAAAACCTTAGGAGGAAAGTACTACTGTTATCCTCATTTTAGAGTTGAAGAAACTGAGGCAGACAAAGGTTAAGTGCCTTGCCCAGGGTCATACTTCTAGTAAGTATCTGAGGTCAGATTTGAACTCAGGTCTTCCTGATTCCAAGTCCAGTTCTCTATCCACTATACTACCTACCTGCCTCCCTAAGGGCAGAAGGAGGCAACAGAGGAGTCATAGTGGAAAGGAAGTAGAGGAGTAACGTTCAGGGGCCTGGGGAAAGGAAGATTGTGTCTCTAAAGATTCTCTTGCTAAGCAGAGTGTAAAAGCTGTGAGATTCCCTGGTCCTAGGATCTTGTGCAACCTCATCTTCCTGTGACATAATAGGGGGGGAGGGGGGATGGGGAGAGGATCCCATTCCCCCATGATGTGTGGCATGGTACAGGCACTAGGGTTTTTCCTATTTTCATATCCTATGGGGTGCCCCACAGCTAGGTGTACAGTGGGTAGAGTGCTGGAATTGGAGTTAGGAAGGCCTGCGTTCAAATCTGGTCTCAGACACTTCCTAGCTGTATTATCCTGAACAATTCATTTGACCCTTTTCAGCCTCAGTTTCCTCTTCTATAAAATGGGGATAATAATGGCACCTACCTTACAGGGTTGCTATGGGGCTCAGATAAGATAGCATATATAAAGTGCTTTGTAAACTTTAAAGTGCTATATAAATGCTAGCTATTACTCAGTTGGGGACATTTTATTTTATCAGATTAACTGTCTCTTTAAATAGAAAAACTCAGCCTTGGTGAGAAGAGAAGAAAGAAGATAGGGAAGATAAGTCTGCAACAAAGGATATTGACTAGGGGAGGCTAAGCTTGGGCGTGGAATCAAAATGCCTACTAGGTGCAGGGTGATTTGGGGACGGCATTTGAGGTAAGTGATGGGCCAGCCCAGGAGAGACAGATTGCAAGGTAGTAGGAAGAACATGAGGCTGGGAATCAGAAAACAGGAATTCTGTTCCCAGTTCTGCCTGGTTAGCCATATGACTCAGCACATGTCACCTTACTTCTTGGGGCCTCGATTTCCTAGGAAGTAAAATAAAGGAATTTGAGTAGATGACCTTTAAGGTCCTTTTTTACTTCAAAAATCCTACAAATAAAAGAGTTTCAGAAGAAGTGTAGCAGAGAAGTGGGGCCTATACCACCTAGACAGCCCAGGGAATTTCTCCAGTCCCTTCAGTCTCTACCTTTCCCAATCAATCAATCAATTGAAGCATTTAATAAGTACTTCTACCAAACCTTCCACTCTCCCCAGATTGACTTCATGGAGATGGGGAGGAGGTATTTAATACCTCTGAAAGAATTTCTCAGGACAATAAATAATAATGCCATAATGATGATAACCTCACACAAGTGAGCTGTGTAGTTTCCCTAAGAGTTCCAAAAAAGAGTAAAGCATTAATATTTTAAATTAGTTAGAGACATACCCAAGGGAGCAAGGCACCTGCCAGACACAGAATGTTAACAGATATCATGCAACCCTACCTTCCTCTATATCTGCCTCTCTCTGATCCCATCTCAGGGACTTAAGGAGAAAAAAAAAGGAAGCATCATATGGGGATGGTGATGGGGGTTGGGGTGGGGTGGGATTAATTTAGAATCAGAAGTTTTAGATTCAACTCTCCTTCTTCATGTTACTTATGTGACAGTAGGCGGGTCACAATCTCTCTGTGACTCAGCATCCTCATATGTAAGATGAGGTGTTTGTACTAAATGGCCTTTCTATCAATAATCAATAATTCCAAGAGAGGCAGAGGCAAAGGCAGAGAAGAGAGAAAGAGAACAAGGAAAAAGAGATGTTGTACAGAACAGGGAAAATGCGAAGGCTATCTTGCTGTGGTTGATGCTGAGGTCAAAAGTAAGGCAGAATACAGTGTTTTCCACTGCATTTTCAGAATGGAATTTTCCCTTTAAATGGGGAGCTGGGGAGAGCCAGAAGGGAGAAGAAGCTATTGCAAGGCTGCCTACTAACAGCATTTCTGGCTTACTCCTCCATTCTGCCTAAGGCTGGCCCTGGGTGTAGAACAGAAAGTGAGAGCACTTTTGCCAGCATTTAAAGCAGACCAACCATTTGCCCACAGTCAAAATGTCCACCAAGGCACAGTGGGAGTTTTCCCTGCCTCACAAATGCTTATCTGATGCAGAGAACAGCTGGGCCTGATTCCAGGCCCTGAAGCTAAGCCCCAAGTTCTACACAAAGCTGGGCTCTCTGAGGAATTGTCTTCCATGCTGGCGTCTCTTGGAAAAATCAAACTCTGATTTGGGCTGAGTAGCAGGAGTGTCTGGGTAGCTCTTTTACTATTGATTAGATGGAGCTGTTCAGAGAACTTGACTAAGGAGAGAGAGTCTTGAAAGGGTTACTCTGCTAGCTCCAGCAGAGATAGTTTGTGTTAAAGAATCAGTCCCTTCCCTGAACTCCTTACCAAAACCTTTAAGTCCAACAGTGCTGGAACTTTGTAGGGAGGCCATTTGTGCCTAGTGATAGAATTGGCACACGACCACAGACCTCAGCTCTGGGAATCTTACCTATCTCTATACTTCTCAGTGAAATCCAATTGTAGACTGCTTCCCAGACCACTTCCACCATATAACAGATCTTCCCCTAGGAAGACAGAGCCAGCAATTCAATTAAACATTGCAGAAAAGTCAAATACTGGCTCTGCCACTGCTGGGTGAATCTGTGCAAATCACTTAACATTTCCTGGCCTTTCTTTCTTTATTTGTAAAATTAGGGGGATGAAAAGAACCTTTCCAACATTCCTTACCACTTGAAATCTATGAGCCATGATCATCTAGTATCTTGCCTGACACACATATGCTTATTAAAAGCCTGTTTACTTATCCATAGACTAGAAATGCCATAGATGCTATCCTAAGAATGTAAGGTTGTTGTTACTGTTGCCCAGTCATTTCAGTTGTGTTCAACTCTTTGTGATCCTGTTTGGGGTTTTCTTGGCAAGGACCTTAAGTATGTCACAGAACCACTCCCAGATGCAGCTTCCTCCTGCTAACTAATAATACTAGCACAATCCAACTCATAGCATTGTTGCGGAGAAACACCTGGCAAATCTGATAGTGCTGGAAGTAATGGAAGAGAGCTGAGCTATTGTTATCCCAGAAATGACATTGAAAGGCAAAACTGAATTCCCTTTTCCCAGTTGATATGGATGTTGATTCTGCTTATCACAGTTTACCTTCCCGTCATTTTTCATTTGTCACAGGATATGAAAAGAGAATGTGTGGTAGACAAGTATACAATAGAGCTTAATAAATGTTCCTTTAAATGTCACTTAAAAGTTTCTCTTTTTATAAATCTAACCTTAATTACTGAAGTTTGACATGTACAAGGGGCTTGTGAAGACCATGTATATGTCTAGTTTAATTTTTAATAATATTTATAGCACAAAATTACTAATACAGAAATGTTTTACATGATCACACATTTGTAACCTATATCAGACTGCTTACTGTCTCAGGGAGAGGGGCGGTTAGGAGAGAGGCAAGGATAGAATTTGGAACTCAAAACTTAAAAAAAAGTTAAAAATTGTTTTATCATGTAATTGGGGAAAAATGAAATATTGTTAAAAATGAAAACATTTGTAGCATTATTAGTTCTATAACATACATAATATTTATTGTACATAATGGAGACAGTCTCGTATAGTGCCTGATGTGGTCCTCAGCATTCCTGAGTGCTGCTGAACCAGACTAAAGTATAATTGGGAAATATTGAACAAAATAAAGAAAAACATAATAAATTAGGTAATGTGTGCTTTTCTAAGTCAATATGCAGCCAGCAGGGATCCTTACGTACATTTTCTGTGGACCCCATTTCTACTTGAGTTTGACACCACTGTTGTGGTGGATAGCAAGCTGTATCACCTGAGTGAAAGACTTGTCTGTGAGACATGTAAGCTGTATGACTTTGGGTGTATGACTTAGCATCTCAATGCTCGGGGCAATTCTTGAAGACTGTGGTTGTATTCCACTATCTGAAGGAAAGAGATAAATTAGATTTGTTCTATTTAGTCCCAGAAGTTAAAACCAGGATCGATAAATGACTGAAAGTTACAAAGAAGGAAATTTAGGATCCACGTTAGGAAGACCCCCGAACAATTAGAGCTATACAAAACTAGAATGGGCAGTCTTGGGAGACATTGGGTTTCCTGTTCCTGGAGGACTTAGGGCAAAGGCTGGGTGATGACTTTTTACTGGAGTTGGGATAGGGATTCCCTGTAGGTGTTGTTGGACCTGATGGCCACTGGGGTCTCTTCTACAACTAAAATTCAGTGATTCTGTGAAGTTGAAGGACACTTACAGATCTGCATTGGTAAAGGGAGTTTCCTTACCAAGGAGCTTCCTATGAAATCATAGGTATGGACTACACACATATACATACAAACACACACAGGCATATCCACACATATATGCATGGGCACACATACATGCACGAGTGTATGTATGGATGTACACATATATGTATATATATTTGGCATTATGTTTTATGCATATCACAAAATATATAACAAATCTTTATTAGGTATGTAATATATAGCACTGTAAATATAAATATATACTCAAACATTCATGTATACATAGGAAAACATGGTATATCATTCAAGGTAACAATATTTGATATTTATATAATTCTCTTAATTTCACAAATTGTATAGATTACCTCACTTGAGCCTCATAACAACCCTGTGAAGTAGATCCTACAAGTATCATTATCTCCATCTTCTAGATGAGGAAACTGAAACTCTTGAGAGGTTAGATAACTTGCCCATGATCATCCGACTATTAAGCACTAGAAGAGGGTCTACATCAAAGTCATTTTGCTTGGTCCAGTTCGGCAAAGTCCAATGCTCTTTCCATTATGTCACATTACCTCTAGGTCATGAAATAGAACTATGTTTCTGTAGGAGGCACTATATTAGATTGTAAGTTCCTCAAGGGCAGAAACTGACTTTTGCTTCTACAGTCTTTCTCCATCACAGTTTCAATATATTGCAGGTCTGCAGAAGAAATTAAATGGGAATTTGGGGGGAGTTTTGCAGAAGCCATTTATGACACAGGAAGGCCAGCAGATGACACATAAAAAAGTTTAGAAACTCAGAAATGCACAAAATATATATAGTATTGTATAATATTAACGTATTTTATCTTTTGATAACCATAATAATTCAGACATCTTCTCTGGTACAAAGAGAGGGCTAAAAAATTTTATGCAGATTTTCCAGGCCCCTAACCTCTCCTAAGTCCTACAGTGTGGAAGGGATAACTGTATTTGTATCCCCAGTGCTTAGGACAGTGCCTGGCACATAAATGTTGATTGATTGATTACATAGAGTAATATGCTTGTGACATACCTGGACATGAGAATACTACAGCCCTGAAATAAGAAGATGGAGTCATTCTCAAGCATGCTGTTTTCTGGGGGAAAAACTCTTAAGAGGCAGTTAATCCTGCACCATAACTCTGATTTGGCACCCTTCCCATTGCCTAATCTATGCTGCAGAACCATAGAGGTAAAAGGGGAGTCTTGAACTTAGAGTCACAAGACCTGAGTTCAAACTTTAGCTTTCACACCTACTACCTGTAAGGGTAGTAAAACCCTTTTCTTCTCTGAGCTTCAGTTTCCTCATCAGTAAAACATGATGGTTACACTAGATGACCTCTAAGGTTCCTTCCATCTCTAAATCAGTGAGCCTATGAATTATATTTTAACTCTCCTGTAAATAGAGAAGATTTCATTCATTTGTGTCTGATTACAGAGAATGTTTTGACTACAATTCCCCTCCCTGATATTTACGTTGTTTCATTCTTAATTAAATGCTTTTGCTATTGGATTTATGTGTCTTTTGCATAGTCTAGCAATAAAGTAAATGACTGTATGGAGGTTTGGGCCATGAGTCGAATAGTTTCTTACTCCAGAACAGTCAAAATGAAGTGAGTTGTCCCTAATGGGTCCTAGAGTAGAAAGAGTAGTATCTAGTAGAAAGAGGAGGAGTAGTCAGAAGACCTACATGTGGTTTGGGGCAATGCAATTGCCTGAGTACCTGTCACATGTTAGACACAGGGGATACAGAGATAGTCATGACATGGATTGTGATCCCAAAAAGTTGTTGTTGTTTTTATTCAATCATGTCTGATTCTTCATGATCCTATTTGAGGTTTTTTTGGTAAAGATACTGAAGTGGTTTGCCATTTCCTTCTCCAACTCATTATACACATGAGGAAACTGAAGCAAATGGGGTTAAGTGACTTGCCCAGGATCATACACCTAGGAAGTGTTTGAGGCCACATTTGAACTTGGGAAAATGATATTTCCTTGACTCCAGGCCCAGCACTCTATCCACTGTGCCACCTAGCTGCTCTGATCTCAAAAGTCCTATTCCCTAATGGGGAAAGGGACAGGAATGGCAGAAAAAAGTGGCTATGATATAGATTAGAATAAGATGAGAACAGAGGAGAGAGTCTGAAAAAATACTCCAAGATATTTCAGAGGGAAGGGATCACTTAAATTACATAAACTCTCTGACCTTCGATTTTCTCATGAGTAAAATAGGTACATAGAGAGTGTCCCCAGGAAGAGACTGGTTGAGTTTAACAAGGTTATATAGGATCAGATCTTTGTTCTGTCACTGAAGAAACATCACTAGAGGAGGTAGATATCCCTGTTGATGCCACATTTGAAGCCTTGTTCTATAAAATAAGTATAATAATACCTATAGTAACTATATCACAGAATTATCATAAGGCTCAAATTGTATGAAGAAACATTATTTGCAAACACTCAAGCACCATATAACAATTGGGCAGCTGAATGGCACCAGTTGATAGAGCACTGGTCTTAGAATCAGGAGGACTCATCTCACTGAGTTCAAATCTAGCCTCAGACACTCAGACACAGAACTGTGTGACCCTGGGCAAATCACTTAACTCTGTTTGCCTCAATTTCCTCATCTGTAAAATGAGCTGGAGGAGGAAATTGCAAACTCCAGTATCTCTGCCAATAAAACCCCAAATGGGGTCATGAAGAGTTGACGTGGCTAAAACAACTGAACAGCAGCAGCAGCTTATAAATATCAGTTATTATTGTTGTTGCTTTGGTTGCTACTAATGTCTCCTTTGTGGGTTGTGGATAGTTACCATTACCCTGAGTACTTTTTGACCCGTTAAGGACAATCAATGCTGAGAATCACAGCATTTCTGGATGATGGAATTATGGCTAGTCATATGCCTGAGCCACACACCCTTGGAAACAGTTTCTAAAAGAAAGGATCAGAGACCTGAGAAATGCAGGCAAGAGAGGGGCTATAGAGAGTCAATCACCTGAGGTAGAAACCTATGCCTACCTTTCAGGGCACATGGCCCCTGGGGAAGAGGAACAGCATGGCCCCAGGAAGAGAAGAAATATGCTACCACAAAAATGGCAGTGGCCTGAGGCAAGAGGTGAGCTCCTGGACAAGCAGAATAATTCTGGGACCAAGCTTCATCAGGGAAAGAGGAGTCCCTGGACAATGTAAATTTCTGGACCAAGCGTAGGAACTCTGGGACAAAGTTGCAAAGCAGTCAGGGTCAGAACCACAATCAGAAGGAGTGATTCCAGATCTTTTCCTCCACTGATACTTCATTACATCAAAAGAGATAGATTTAGAACTGGAAGGGCTCTCCAAAGTCCACCGCACACGTATATTCTACAGAAGAGAAAACTGAAGCACAAAGAGGGGGAGTGACTTGTTGAAGGACACACAGGGAATAAATGGCAGAGCAAGGATTGAACTCAGGTCCTCTGATATCAAACACAGCGTTCTCACCACTAGATACCATACGGCTGCCTCCTTTATTCCAAATTACCCAAATGGCACAAGTTGAGGGTGCAGATGGAGCAAAAGTGATTGATTCTAGGGTAGTTGTATAATTATGGAGAGCTATAGAGGTCCTAGGAGAAGAAAGGCTCACTGAAGAGGGAAGCTGAGTTGTCTTCTTGCTGTGATCTGAGGTTCTATATGGACTCAGAGCCCAGAGATGCCTAATTAGACATCTCTAAGCATCAGACTATACAACCGGTGAGTTATGGTGGCAGCATGTAGGGAAGGAGCACTAGACCTCAAGACAGAAGACCTGGGTTTGAGTCTCAGCCCTGATACTTATCTAATCCTGTTGTTAGAGCTTGTCTTCATGTCATGAGTACCCAGGTAGAATTTTAGGGGTGATTCATGCGAAATCTCTATACCTGATACCTCACATCTTTGCCCATGGGAAATCCTGAGAACTTCATACATTATTCATTTTGCTCATTCTAAAAGGCTCTCCTGAAATCACTAAGGCTAAAAGTGGGCATTAAATATAGAGCAAGTTTAATTTAGCACAGTAAGAGGCATAGAAAGGACTCATATATATGCCTTTAGAAAAACAAAAGAGTCTGATGAGATGATCATTCTCACCAGGATGACTGGCATGACCCCCCCCACACACACACACCTCTTGCTGCACTACCCCAAGTGAGCTCTCAGAAGCAGGTAAGATTGTGGGTTTCTATGTCAGTTCAGTGGATCTGTCTGTTTGGATCCAGCACTTCTCCCTTCTCCCTTCTTCCGCTAACTATCATCGCCATCACTCTACTGTGGTCCACCCAGCTCCACTGATACTGAAAGACTTTCTGTCCACAATGCTTCTCTAAAGACCTCCAACTTGACTGTTCAGTCTCTAGCTCTCTCACCCGAAAAGCATGACCCACTCCTGTGGAGATCCCCTACCAGCAGTCCCCTATGCAAACAAGATTGGTATGGGGGTAGAGAAGAGCTGAATTGTCTCCTCTTGGATCATGCCTACTACATTCGTTGAATGTGTGCCTTTGGCTAGGCCATTTACCTTCTCTAAGACTCAGTTTCCTAATCAAAAAATGGGAACCATTATATTTGCACTAAGTCCTGGGATTGTTTGGAAGAAAAACACTTTATGAAGCTCCAAGTACTATGTAAATATGAGTTGCAATTAGCATTGTTATCATCTGCCTATGCATGCAAGTCCTGGAATACACATACCCAGCACCAAGGTCAACATAAAAGTGATAATGCTGATGTTATATGGGTGGAGCCTTCTAGGTTCCACTCTTGACTCTCTATATTTCCCTTTCCATTTCACAGCAGTCTCTTCACCCCAGAAGTTCAATCCACCCCTGGATTTCTCACACTGGAAGTACACTCCTTCTGTGGCCCTTATTCTAATAAAATGGTTCCTCCCAGAACCTCCATTTTAAGGAAGCAATCAGGCTAATAATAATATCTTCATTCCTCTCTTGACTCCACTCTTGGCTCTCTAGACTTTCTCTTCCATGCCCTGCATGGGCTCATTCCTCCTTCTACCCTTTTCAAACATCCTTCTGTGTTCCATTAGAAGGTAAGCTCCTTGAAGGCAGGGACCATCTTTCTTTTTTGCCTGTGTTTTTATTCCCATTGCTTATCACAACATCTGGCACATAGTTAGTTGGTTAGATGTTGTCCTCCATTCTCAAAGAGGACCAGAATGACATCACTATGTAAGAGTAAAATTGCGGTTTGTCCAACCGTGCATGATCAGACCAATACGAGCTTGGAATACTCTACTACAGTTTGGGCACAAATAGAACATGTGAATATTTGGGATGGATTCTCTAAATTTGTGCATCTCATGTTTCTCTTGAGCTACTGCAATTCTGCTTTGTTCATAGAACACAGTGCCATCTTTGATGCAGGCATGCCATGCTTGGCAGTCCTTTGCCAGCATCTCCTATGTCACATAGTCAGTTCCATAGTTCTTCAGAAAGACCTTCAGAGAGAGCACTTAAGAGACCTTAAGACCTCATATCACTTTTTCTGACCACCATGTGAGTGCCTTCCTTGCATGAGTTCTCCCTAAAATAGTCTTTTAGGCAAGTATATGTTTGCCATTTGAATGATGTGGCTAGCCTATTTACAGTAGAGTTTGAATAAATGGCAGTTTAGCTCAAGAAAGGACCTCAGTGTCTGGTATCTTATCCTGCCAGGTGGTGTTCAGAATCTTCCTAAGACAATTCAAAAGGAAATGATTCAGTTTCTTGGCACGGCAGTGGTAGACTGTGCAGGTTTCACAGGCATACAACAATGAGGTCAGCACAACAGCTCTGTAGACCTTCAGCTTGATAAGCAGTCTAATGACTCTTCTCTCCCACACTTTCCACACTCAACTAGCTCTGGCAACGCATGCATCAACCTCATCATCTACATGGACATCCCTAGAAAATATACTGCCAAAGTAAGTTAACTTATCCACAGTATTTAAAACTCCTCCATTTGCTGTAACCAATGATTCCACATATGGACGGTGTGGTGCTGGCTGGTGGAGAACCTGTTAATTTAATGTTTAAATTAATGTCAAAATTAATGCAAACAGCTGAGAAATGATCCATACTTTGCTGCATCTCAGCTTCAGAGGTTGCATTGAGTGCACAATCATCTGCAAACAAAAAAATCATGCACCAACTCTCCTTCCACTTTAATCTTGGCTTGTAGCCTTGTCAAGTTAAATAATTTACCAGTGGAATAGCTGACTTTGATGCTGTGCTCATCCACATTGAAGGAATCAAACAACATTGCTGAAAAACCATAGGAGCAAGCACACAGCCTTGCTTCATTCCATTTGGTGCTTGGGAAAGCTCAAGAGCATCATCCATTATTTAGAAGCTAGGAAAACATGCCATCACGAAATTGATATACATACTGACGGCTTCTCTGCGCAATCAAATTTTGACATGATTTTCCATAAGCTCTCTCAACTGCCTTGGTCAGATCAACCAATGTGGTGTACAGACCTCTGTTCTACTTCTGGCATTCCTTCTGGAGCTATTGGGCAGCAAAAACCATATTGACTGTTCCTCAGCCCTTTCTGAAGCCACAGTGGCTCTCAAGTAGATTTTTCTCAGTTTAAGAAAGAAAATTCCTTCAATGTGTCCATCACAGATGTTGATTGAGCTCTGGCTGGTCATCGAACCCCTGCTCTGACATTCTGATTCGGTGACTTTCAGAGCTGTATTCTCTTTGCTGGAACCACCTTCTCCCCCACCCCCACCCCTTCTCCACAGCCCATTTAATTGCTCCTTTGAGGGTAGTGAAGTTCCCCAAAGTGTCACCAATAAATTCAGAGCTCTAGGAAGCAGCCCAGAGGTATCCATGCCAGCAGAGGAAATGAGCTAAGAATGAAGTTGGAAGAAGAGAGGTAGGAAAAGCCAGGAAGGGAAGGGAAAGAAAATGAAAACATCTTTCCTTTTCCTTCTGTTTCTTCTGTCAAACTTCTTTCATTTTCCCATTTCTGCTTTTCCTTTTTCACCACTACCTTTCCCTTCCTTGGTGAAGATAGCAGAATTTTCAGATATATCCAAGGCTTGAAAGGTGGATCTCAAGAAGCCCTTTGTTGGACCTCTCAGCCTTTTTTGTATTTTTGGGTATTTTGTTGTTTTTTGCCTGTATTTAATATCTACATGCAACTACTAAACCATAAGGGGTTTTGTCTAAACTTTTTAACCTCCTGCTGTGCCTAGTGCAGTGTTCTGCCCAAAGTAAGTGTTTAATAAAGGAAGGCAGTGGGGTATAAACGAACAAGCCCTAAATCTGGAGACAGACTTGGAATGAAGTTCTGGAATTCCGTAAGTGAACTTGAGCAAATCACGTAACCTCTCTGGGCCTCAGTTTCCTTAAGCTCCTTGTATAATGAGAGGGCTCGCAGGATTGTGCAGTTAGAGCTGGAAGGGACCTCACACATCACCCTTTCAATATATAGGTAATAGGTAGAAGAGTCAGAAGGGAGAGAAGGAAGGGCCTCTCATTCAGATCAAATGCACTGTCCACTGATCCCTCTGGTCCCCTTTATCTCTTAATCCTTGGAGCATGTGTTTGTCAAATCCAATTGGATTCAGAAGAAAGGAAAGCTGGAGATGTGCCAATTGTGCTGCAGCGAAAAGAATATTTGTTCTTGGAACAGAAGACCTGGGCTCATATCCCACCTCAATACTTAGCCAGATCATTTAAGTTTCCGGGGCCCTCGTTCCCCTATTTGTAAAAATGAGGGTATCAGATAAGATGGCCTCTGACATCGCCCCCATCTCTAGATCCCTGTCTATGGTCTCTGTCCAGATCTAGGCCTACGTTCCTGGGAAGGCGGTTAGCTGGGCTTTGAAGCTCCAGAAGCAACACCTGTCCTCTAAGTGTGGCCCCGCACTCTCTCTTACAGGCACAGAGCATACACATAGCTCCTTGGCAGCATCTTGAGCCATCAGCCAGCCCTCTACCCCCCTGCTCTGTCAGATTGCCCAAGTACCCCTGTGGCCTTGTACCTTCTCCCCCAATCTCTAGAAGACCCGGGTGGCTTCTCTCCCAGTGACTGAAGTGCCACATGGGAATCCAATTCCTATACTAATTTCTCTTGGAAGTTCCCTTGCTCAGGCACCCTTGGCTAAATTCTGAGCTGGTGGTCCCATTTCCCTGCAGGAAGAGTGGTGACAGCAGTGGGGGCCTCCTACAGAGCTGGTGTTAGCATGGTAGTTTATGTTGTGTCCCTGCCTTAACTCCTTTCTTCAACAGCCGCTACAGCCACAGTTTCTCAGCCTCTCTTTTCATCCTGGGCTTCAAGCCCCACACAATGGACTGTTTTTAATTCTCTGCACAGACATGATTGCTCTGTAATTGCACTGCTCCCTGGGTAGCATGTCAGAGTCCTTCTGATTTGCCGACCTTTTTTTTTTTTAACCCGAACTTCCCCCAAATGCTCTGTTCCTCCCTTGCTATCTGTCTCTTTGGGGTTCATCCAGGGTCTTGCTGAATAAAGATACATTACATAATCTCATGCTGATTTACCAACTTCCCCCAACAAACCTCCCGGAGGCTTAACAAGCTGGACCTGAATATGGAGTCTCTCCAAAACTATGTCTACCATAGGGCACAGTGCCCAGAAATGCCACGTGGGCTGCTCTCATTAGTGATGCCTCCTCCACCAGGGTCAGAGGAACCCCTCAGAGCTGGCTAGATGCACTTGCAGGATGCCAAGTGACTACTGGGCTTGCTTTGAAGAATGGGAGTCTTTCCAGTGGCCCCTTTCACAATAGACATCTTGAAATCTGCATTGGAGCCAGGTCTTCTTCTGAAGACCCAAGCACCACCATTTCTAGGGTGAATGTTGGTGAGTTGGGGAGGTGGGCTACCATAGTTCTCCTGATCCACTATTTCATTCTAATCTTTGGCTTCTTTCTCTATAATTTCATAGCTTCCTTGATCTAGAATTGGAAGGGAGTTTGGAGATCATCTAGTCTGAATCCCTTATTTATTGGTGAGGAAACTGAGTTCCAGAAAGGTTAAGGATTGGCCCAAGGTCACAGTTAGTAAATGGTAGAGTTTGTATTTAAACCCAGGTCATAGGATCATAGATTTAGAGCTGGAAAGGACCTTAGAGACCAGATCCTCTGGTCGATTCCTCTCATCTCACAGATGATGAAGCTACAGTTTAGGAAAAGTAAATGATTTCTCTAGGCTCCCATGGAGAATAGATGACAAAGCTAGGATTCAAATTCAGGTCCTCTGACTCCAAGATCAGTGTACTTTTCACTACATCATGGGTGTTTCCCTTCCATATCCTTAGGTTGCCCTCCTACTATCCCACTATCTCACCCTAACCCACCAAGTCTCTGCTTGGCAGTTGTCATATTCAAGAAATTGAAAGGAACCTTGAAGATCCTCCCAACCCTTATTTTACAAAAGAGTAAAACAAGGCTGAGAAAGGGGAAATATGAACATAGTTGGTGGCAGAGCTGGGACTAGTAGTCAGGGGTCCTGAATCCCCATTTCCTGCTCTTTCTACTATATCACCTTGCATCTTTTTAAATGTCTCCTTTTAAAATGTCTTATTGAGGCTTAACCTTGTTTTTGTTTTTTACCTCACTGTCACTTCCTAACAATTGTTCCCATCCAACAAAAACCTTATAACTCATAAACAAAGCCAAGCAAAAGAAATCAATACATTGGCCATGTCTGAAAATATATGATTGGCCCCATACCTTTTGTCCACCACTTTTTCTGCTGAGAGTCAAAAGGTGAGCTTCACCATCAAGTCCTATGGAGTTACAATGGGTCCCTGCATTGATGAGAGTTCTGACCATCCTTCCATGTTGTTTTCCTTTACACTGCTGTGGTCACTGTGTATGTTTTTCTCTCAGTCCTGCTTAATTCCCTCAAATCATACTCTACAGGCCTTCCCAAGTTTCTCAGAATTCTCTGTATTTGCCCTTCCTTACAATGCAATGACATTCCATTACATTAATGCACCACAGTCCATTCAGTCCTTCTCTAATCAATGGGCACCCACTTTCCTTCCCAAAAGATATTCCTTCAAAGAATGCTCTGTGGAGCATTCTTTTCTATGGTTATTGATAGCTTGAATTTCAGTTTTGAAGACTGGCTGTTCACTTCCTTTGACATGCCTCCCTCTTCTCATCACAAACATAACCAATAGCTCACTGATCATTAAAATTTCATTGCACTTGAGATGAGATAGGCTCAGGTCAGCATTTCAATAGAAGGCTCCCCCAGGATTCTACAGTCGAGAGAATGTACACTGCCACCACCCACGGAAATAAAGGGAGTTTCCCCTTCAATAACTGCACCCAGCAGCCCCTACCCCCAATCAGCATTTCAAAGTTTTATATCTCCATGGCACCCATCCTTCAAAGTGAATTTTTAGCACAGGACACACTCAGCCAGTCTTCCACTAAGGGTCCAAAACTCCTTCTGCCTTTTTTTTTTCAACCAAGTAGAAACCTCAAAGCAAAGCTGTAGAGTTTTTTTTTACTTAAATTTGCTCAACTCATAAAGCTCAACTTCTCAGGCTTTTCATACACTGCTGCTCTGTATCTGACGGAATCACAGAATGTCAGAGTTGGAAGGGACCTTACAGATCAACACTCTTTCATTTTATAGATGAAGAAGCAGGGGCTTAGAAAGGTCAGGTGACTTACTCAAAGTCACACAGCTAATTAGGAGCAGAGTGCTGACTGCTTTGGCCTCTAGGTTATTCAGAGCACTCCTTTAGTTCTGATCATTGGATAACTCGGTCATTTCTGACTGACCCCCATATCTATGCTTTGGTTCCAGGTAGAAACTGATATCTCTACAGTCATCCAAACCCTGGCTCAGTGGTTCTTTTTTCTCCTGGATCCTTCTCAGAATGCTTTGTCAAGTCTATCTATCTTCTTCAGACCCTGTCTGTTTGCCTTTTGAACAAAAATCCTCTAATGTATATGTTTCTTTATTCCCAGCTTTTCTAGTCAATGTATCTCTAGTTACCGTTTGTAATGGATGAATGAGAGCAATTTATTACAATGGCCATGAAGGTTGCTGAAGCAGGCACTGTGGAGTACTTACAGCTTGGTCAGACATCAAAGAGCCAAAGTCATCCACTGTATCCAAGGTCATCACCAATTGTCTTGACTTTTGTCCTGCCACTGGACATGACTCAGGAAGAGAGAGTGAGGCTTGTGACTTCGTGCAACTATGCCTCACTTAAGTCCAATTCATGAGCAGGTCAAGATACCGCTCATAATGTCACTGGTCCTCTTCAAAAATGAAGGATGAATAACAACAATTACTATTTATATTTATTTCTGGCTGCCCCAAATAACTTCTAATGAACACCAAATCATATTGTTCTCTATAATTTTTCTCATGTATTCTGTTCTCCCATTTTCTTCCATAGAATAAGGTTGCCTGAGGGCTACACAGTGACTTAGAAAACCACACATTAACATCATCTATGTTTTATATTTTCTCTTATTTTGATAAATACTTACAATTTTTTTATTAAATATTTCCTAACTTATTTTGTTATATATTTCCCAATTTCAATCTGGTTCCCACCACACCGGGGAGTGTTATAAGTCATATGAGGCCTCTCGATTAGGTGACCTTGAAGTATCCTCCAGCTTGAAGTGTGTTCTTATGATCACTATTCCTCCCCTTTCTTCTCTAATTAGCTTCTTTGTGCCTTCATCTATTCATTCAACAAACATTTCCTAAGTGCTTATTATGTGCAAGACACTATGCTTGGTGCTGTGGTACAAATATAAAACTGAGACAGCCACTGCCCTCAAGGAGTTTACATGATGATGATGGTAGATGATAGAAGCAAGCCTTTATATAACATTTTCTATGTGCCAAGCACTTTACAAATATTATTTCATTTGATCATTTCAACAACCCTGGGAGATAGGTACTGTTATTATCTCCATTTAACAGTTGGGGAAACTGAGGCCGAGAGGTTAAGTGATTTGCACAGGATCACACTATACCAAAAGTATATGTTTCTTTATTCCCAGCTTTTCTAATCTGATCCCAACTCAGGTCCTCCTGAATCCAAGCTAAGAACTCAATCTACTCAGCCACCTAGCTCAATATTTGATCATCAACACCAGATGAAATAATGTATGCAAAGCACTTTGCAAAACTTGGAAGTGATATAAAAATGCAAATTATACTTATCCCTAACTCTAGTGCCACTTGCCCCCTCAGGCCTCTCACAATGACTGCATCTAATCCATCTTATGTTATTACAAATGTTTGAATTTCTAGGGTTTAAGTTACATTGCAAATCAGTAAATATTTGTTGAGCTTCTGTGCCGGTCCTATCAAATTAAAAAGGCTTTGAGTACCCACCTGGTGATAGATAACTGCACTGCAAAGTTAACTTTTCTTTTTAAGAATCATGCTATGACCTCACATGTATAATTGCTATTATATTGCTTGCCTTCTCAATGGATGAAGAAGGAACTGAAGAGAGGGAGAGAATTAGGGACTCATTATCCAAAATAAAAAAAAAATGAATGTTAACGATACATACACACACACACACACACACGTGTATATATATATATATATATAAATGTAAAAGAAAAAAAGATTCATGCTACCTAAATTCGGAGAAGCCAGGTTGACTACGAGGTGATGGATTTTTTAGCCACAACTTTTGAAGAGGATATCCTAAATTATAAAAGGTGTGATCTAGGTCACTGCAGATAATACCCACAGCCATAAAATTACAAATTCTTCAAGTACAGATTCATGAAGTGAACCTCAATTAATTGCAAAGCATTGTCCTAGGTACTAAGGACATATAAAGATGAATAAGAAATATAATAGTTTAGATAATAATAACTCTATCATAATTTAAATAACATGAAAAATAATTAAAATAAGTGTAGATAATAGCAATTATCTACACTCAAGAAGCTTACACTCAAGTAGTGGTGATAAAACTCAACAATCATAAAATAAAATCATAAAATTAGCATTGAAGAATTAGTCCAGCTCTGGTTTTATAGATGAGATCTAAGGGAGAAATTGGCATAGCTCTTGAGTGGAAAACCAGAACTTAAACTCAAGTCTTTTGACTTTATCTAGCATTCTTTCCTCCCCACCTTGTTTTCTCTATGTAGACAAATAATTGTAATAAAATGTAGAATGTGGTAAGTGCTAGAAGAGAGTATAAACAAAGCACTTTGGGAGTTCAAAAGATGGAAAGCATGTCTATATGCACATCCATATCTACATGCACATATATGTCTGCACCTATGTCTATATGCACATATCTGTGTGTATATACATTAGAACAAAGAGACATTAACTCAACTGAACCTATTAATCTACTATGAGGGAGGATGGGTCACTGAACTAGACTGCATCTGTACTAATATGTATATGTGTATGTACATATGACATATTATCAACAGCAGACTTCAAGAATAAAAATTCTTGAAGAAAAACTGTTGAAGAAGAATAGCTAGAATTTATGTGTTACTTGAAAGTTTGCAAAGCACTTTATAAATATCATGTCATTTTATCCCCACAGCAAACCAGGGAGGTAGGTGTTATCACTATTCCCATTTTACAGATGAGGAAACTGAGGTAGACAGAGGCTAAGTGATTTATCCAAGATCACACAGCTAGTAAGTGTCTGAAGCTGGATTTGAACTCGGATCTTCCTGACTCCAGGTTCAATCCTCTGTCTACCATGCTGCCTAGGTGCCAAGTATGGACTAGGAGAGTAGGCTGTATTGCATTTGAGAAATTGTACAATGCTTTCATTGATCACAAGCTACTCACTAATTTTGTAAAAACCCTATTTTTAAAAAATCAATATTTCTCTAGTGATACTATATGGCTTTGAATAATAGTATACCAGGATCTCATAAGAATCAAAATTGAAGCTAACTTAGTGGCGCATGGAAAGACATAAGTTGGGTATAAGTATTCTGCATCAACTAACTTGCTAGCAAGAGATGGCATAAATGATGTCATTAAGGAAATGAATGATCAGAAAAGAAGGTAAGTCAGTCATGTAGTGAGAACAAAGGATAACACGTGGGCAGACTAAGTGCTGCACTGGTACCCACAAAATATGAAAAGAGCTAAATGAAGGCCTCTAAGTGAATTGAATGGATTTTCTATAGAGGATTTATGGAACCACATGGAAAAGTAATTTTCTAGGATGAGAAGGGATGGAGATATTATAATCTGTGCTGGTGGAGGGAATACTCATACTTAAGAGGATGTTATGGACATCCAAAGTCTTGAAGTAAGTATAATATTTAACAAAAGAGTCATCTGTGTTTAATGAGGGAATAACATGAAAACAGTTGTTTGAAAAAGATTAATTATTTCATCAGCTGAACATAGGTTATATTGGAAGGAAAAGAGACTGGAAAAAGAAGAGCCAAGGATCACTACAGTGTTGAAGTGATGATGACCTTGACTTTGGGTGAGAAATAAAATTGAAAGGAAAGGGCAAGGGAGGATCTAAGAAACATCACCAAGAAAGAAATACTCAACATCAAACTGAATGGAGTAACAAAGGAGAGAGAAAAATGCAATGGGACTAAGTGGTTGAAAGCCCTGGAGACCAAGGAAAGACCGAAAGATAACTGATGATACAAGAGAAGTCTCATGGATACCCCAGCAGAATACCCTGTAGTAATATGAATATATGGAGCAGATGTAAGGATGAGAAGTCAGCACTGAGGACTGAAGATTTTCAAGTCATTGACATACCAGTGATAGCTGATGCCGTGTGAATCTTTCTTATAAACGACTCTGATGATGTTACTTCTTTGTGGGGAAAAAATGTTTTAGTGGCTTGCTACTTTCTACTTTCTAAAAAAAGTTTCAGTTGCCATTTTTTGGCCCAAAGGCCTGCATAAGTCAATGCCACTGTCTTTTCAGTCTTATCTCATAATGACTCCTTTCCCCATAGTTTCAGCCAAACTAGGCTATTTACTGTATTTTATACACAACCCATGCTGTGCCTGTCTTTGCTAACACTGTTCCAATGCAGAATCAGAACACTTCAGAATTGAAAGAGACCTCAAATGCTATCTAGTTCAACCCATATCTAAATAGGAATCTTCTCCACAATATCTTTAACAAGTGGTTGGCTGTTAATGATAGGAAACTCATTCCACTTTCTAATTGAGTTCAAGTCAGTAAATATTTATCAAGTTTCTCCTGTGCATGAAATCCTTGTCTTCTAAATGAATGGGGCTGGCCCAAGTACTCTCTATCAAGTACTAACACCTAGGAGATCAGAAAAGGCTTTCTGTAGGAGGCAGAACCTAAGATGAGGATTGAAGGACTCTTAAAAGATCAGGGTGAGGCATTATCAATATGCAGGGACTGCCTATGACAAGTCATGGAGGTTGGGGGTGGAAAGCTGAGTTCAGGAACAGTTAATAGGCCAGTTTGGATGGAAAACAGAGTGTGTGAAGGGGGTTAATATGAAATAACTCTGGGAAAATAGGCTAGAATAAGATGATAAAGAGTTTTAAATGTTGGGCTGATGATTTTGTGTTTTCCTTTGGGGCAACAGTGAGACACTGAAGATTTTTGATCAAAGCCAGACCTGTGCTATGGATAATTAAGGAATTTTTTCCTTATCTCAAGCCTAAATTTGCCTCTCTACAACATCTACCTATGATCTTAATTCTGCATTCTGGGACCAAACAGAGCAAATCGAATCCTTCTTTGGCACAACCTCCACATAACTCTCTGTTTTCTCCTTCATTTGATGTGGATAATCAATAAACCATTGAACAGTACCTTTGGGCAGTTAGGTGGCACAGTGAATAGAGTGGCTGCCCTGAAGTCAGGAAGACTCATCTTTCTGAGTTCAAATATGACCTTGAATACAATTATCTTGACCCTCCTAACTTTCATTTTCTCCCAGCTAAAAATTCATAGTTCCTTCATCAGTCTTTGTGGGGCACTGTCTCCAGAGCCCTCAGTATCCCTGGTCCCCATCTCTTGAACATACTCCAGTTTGTCAATGTCTTTCCTAAAATGTGATACCCCAAAATGAACACAATACTCCAAATGTGGTCTGATAATCACATAATCCAATGGAATTATCACCTTGCTTTCTCTGGATATACACTTTATTATTTAAATGTGTGAGTCATATCATCAATAAGGATACTTCCTCCAAAGTGTAAGATTATAATCCATCTATTTACTCACATCCTGTATGATTCTTTCCCATACATAAAATCTTCCATAAAGAATCCGTATAATATACAGGAGGGCTTCCTGAAGGTATTTTAACAGTCATCATGCTGTAGTGATTCATTTTCATTCATTTTCCCTGACTCGCAACCTGACAGCCTACCTCATTTTCTAATCACACTTTTCCTGGATAATATGTTTTATGCCACTCTTGGCATCGAAGTGATCATGAGTAATGTATTGCAGCCTCTCCCTTTGTGCCCATCATACTTCTCTTTCTTGCCTTTAGAGTTACCCCTGACCTTGATTAAGACTCTACTATTTCATGATTTTGAGCCAAAATAGTATTATTGGGAGAATGTTGGTGTCAAAAAGATGGATTTGTGTCACAGGGAGCAGCTTGGGATCATTGAAAGTGCTGAGAAATTTTACAAATGCAACCCAACCCACTCTCTTCCTCCTATTCGAATTGATGTCCAATTCTGTCTACCTCAAATACCTACCCAAGAAAGAAATAAAATAAGCATTTATTAACTGCCTTCTGTGTGCCTGGCCCTGTGCTAAAGACTTTACAATTATTATCTCATTTGATAATTACAATATCCCTGGGAAGCAGGTAATATTGTCATCCCTATTTTACAGGTGAGGAAACTGAGGCAGGCAGAGGTTAAGTGACTTGACCAAGATCACACAGCTAGTCAGTTTTTGAGGCTAGATTTGAACTCAGGTGATCTTGATTCCAGGTCCGTGTTCCATCTACTACACCACCTAGCTGCCTCCAAAAACATACATGTAAAACATTCATATTAATGGATTAACTCATTGGGCTGCCTATTCAACTATATTATCATAGTATGGTTAATGTGCATTCTTCATCCATTTAGTTTTCCATCTTGTTAGTGAGCCTGCTGTACCTCAAATAAGTTGGAGTGTAGAACTCCTGGTATCTTAGTTGTTGTTGTTGTTGTTGTTGTTGTTGAGTCACGTCTGACTCTTCATGACTCTGTGGACCATATCACGCTAATACTGTCCATGGGATTTTCTTGGCAAAGACACTGGAGTGATTTCACCATTTCCTTCTCCAATAGATTAAGGCAAACAAAGGTTAAGTGACTTACCCAGAATCACACAGCTAGTAAGTTTCTGAGGCTGGATTTTAATTCAGATCTTCCTGACTCCAGGCCCGGTGCTCTACTATCCACTGAGTAATCTAGTTGCTGGTATTTTTAGTTAAGTCTTTCTAAAACTCCGGGCCCTCATCAGCAACTATATACTGGACATTTCAAATGAGATGCCCTATAAACATCTCAAACTTGGCATGTCCAAAACAAAATTCATTCACTTTCCTATCAAAGACCTCTCATCTTCTGAACTTGAATATTTCTATCAAAATCACCATCATGCATCCAGTCACCCAGAATCACAGCTTCAATGCCATCTTTGACTCTTCATTCTTCTTTACTCTACGTACCCAATCAGTTGCTGAAAATATCTACCTCCACAACAACTGTCACCTATGTCCCTTCTCTCTACTCTTACAGCCACTCTAGTTCAAGACCTTATCACCTCTTGTCCAGAGTATTTCAAGAGGTTCCTAATTGCTCTCCCTGATTCAGTTCTCCTCAATCCAATCCGTCTTTCAAATGAATGCCCAAAGGATTTTCCTAAAGTACAAGTATAACCATGTCACCCCTCACCCCTACTCAGTTAACTCCAGTGGTGCTATTGTTTCCAGGATTAAATAAAAATTTTTCTATTTGGCATTTAAAGCTCTTCACATTGTGGCTGCATTCTGCCCTGCCTTATTACACATTATTCCCCTCCACACGCTCTGAAATTCAGCCCTTATTGTTGTTATTAACACAAGACACTCCATTTTTCATCTATCTCCATGCCTTTGCATTGGCTGTCTCCTTTTTCAGGAATGCACTCCTTCTTCATCTCCAAGGGGAGGCAGGTTGAAACAGGGATTATCACACTTTTATCTGTCTTATACCCATTTTATATATGCCTGTATATGTGCACTGTTTCACCCATTAGAGTGTAAGCTCCCTGAGGAAAAGAATACTTTTGTTTCTGTTTTTGTGTATTTAATACCAAGCATGGACCTGCGCACGTAATAAGCCCCTAATAATTGTGTGTTGATTGATTGGACATAAAGTACCACCAAAATTGAACTTTGCAAAACAAAGAAACAATTTAGCTCTAGAGAAATAAGCATTTAATGGGAAACATGAAGCTCATGGAATTCCTAAATCAATAGCAAATATACTACCAGGCACACATCCAATAAAGGAAATTATCAAAACAATAAGAAACATACAAATCTAACATAAGTTTAACTACAAAACACATGGACTATTAGCTTACTAATGAACTTACAAATCTATGATAAATGAGTCCAATATCATGAAAATGAAATCCTCAATGATATTCTAGAAACTATAAAACATATGGCTATTTCTGAAAAGAGGATGGTAATATATTATTACTCTTAGGCACAATTGCACATACCTGGACATAAGCCCATCTGGATTTCCCAATTCCTAGGGGGAAAACAGAGACAGTAAAGAATGAGAAAGAGAGAAAGAGGGAAAAGGAGACAGACAAAGAGACAGAGACAGAGACACAGAGACAGAGACACAGAGGGAGAGTGCACTGTCAGCTCCAAAGAGGAACATCTGGAAGACCTCACCATCTATGGGGAATTAGTCTTTTGTCTATCCTTTCACAGGACATCCTCTATGACAATAGTGAACACCTTTATTAAACACACCTCTCTCTGTTTTCTCCCTCATTTGAGGTGGATAATCAATCAGTAAATAAATCAGTACCTTTGGGCAATGAGGTGGCACAGTGGATACAGTGCCGGCCCTGAAGTCAGGAAGACTTCCTGAGTTCAAATATGGCCTCAGACACTTACTGGCTGCGTGACCCTGGGCAAGTCACTTAACCCCGTTTGCCTCAGTTTGCTCAACTGTAAAATAAGCTAGAGAAAGAAATGGCAAACCACTCCTGTGCCTTTGCCAAGAAAACCTCCAAAGGGGTTGCAAAGAGTTAGACACACCTGAAAAAAAGACTGAGAAACAAAACCTTTGTGATTATATCCATCAAGGACCCTTATAGGATCCTCGCATATGCATGGGAGACAGTTTATTGGATGGAGGAGCCTTTCAGGATTTTGTTCTGCTCTAGTGAGTCGAATACATTGTTTTGTTTTTTAAATAAACAATAAGCATAATAAGATATTGTATTTTTGGTCCTTTTCTGTCAATTATGTGTCCACAGATGTGGTCTGCTATAAAAAGTAGGTTGTGAAAGCCCAACTATTCCTTCTCATAGGTCCACCAAGGACACTTCTGATACATCTGTTGATTATTCTCATAAAATTTTATAGAGATGGGGGAAAGAGTTCCATCAATAGTTGTTCAAATCCTCTTGGTTACCTCTTCCTATTTTTTCCCCAGTTGTTTAGTATCTTTCCTTTTGAGATATTTTAAGAATTTATCTCTCAGTGCTTTCCAAAAATGAATGCTGCTTAAGGTCAGATGAGCTCTTTGTACTGATCTATTTCCTAATAGAAGGACGGTGTGGAAAAACAATAACTTGTCGCTCTGCCTTGCTTCAATCCCACTAGGGAAGCAACAGGAAGGCATTCCCTCATTGAAAGCCCTGGAGATTATCACATGCTTCCAATTAAAAAGTGAGGATCAGATCCAAGTCCTAGAATGCCCCACCCCTTTTTCCACCTGCTGAAATTCCACCCATTTCTTAAGGCCTTAAGTTCAAATGCTTTATCGTTGTTGTTGTTGTTGGGTAACTAAGTGGCACAATGGACAGAATGTCAGCCCTGAAGTCAGGCAGATTCATCTTGCCGAATTCAAATCTGGCCTCTGATACTAGCTGTGTGACCCTGGACAAGCCACTTTGCCTCAGTTTCTTCATCTATCAAATGAACTGGAGAAGGAAATGGCAAACCACTCCAATATCTTTGCCCAGAAAACTGCCAAATGAGGTCACAAAGAGACAGACACGACTGAAAGGACTGAACAACAACAACTCCCTAGGTGAAGAAGTAATTATTTTCCCTTCCAATCTCACAAAGGACATGAATTGCATTTTTCTCATGGACTTATTCTGTATCATTCTGTATTGCAATTAACTGTGTTATTTGCTGTAACCTTTACTCTACTGTGAGTTCCATGTGGGTAGGAGCCTCTTTTGTCTGTCTTTGCACCTCCTCGAATATCTCAAATAGTATCTAATACATGGTAAACATTTAATAACTCTTAGGGGCATGCCAAGGGATCATAGATAATAAATAATAGATGTGGAGCTGGAATAGACCTTAAAGGTCCCTAAAACCAACCCCCTCATTTTACAGATGAGGAAACTGAGGCTGAGAAAGTTCAAGTGACTTGCTCATGATTGCATAGCTAATACAAGGCAGGATTCAAACTCAGTTCTTCCTGATTCAAGGTCTAGTATTCTGTCCACTATACTACACTGTCTCTCAAGTTGTTGAGAGCTGTAGCAATAACTGAGGTTTCCTGATTTATCAGAAGAGGGTACAAACAGCAATGGGAAAGAGGATACTATCAGACAATTTAACTTATGTTAGCCTCAAGTACAGATGACTCATAAGCTATGCTCAGGGTCATCATTATAAGTGAGGAACTCACACTTCAAAAGTCAAGGTGCATAAGTGGAGGGGGGCAGGGATAGAATCAGAAGCGTAAATGGAAGACAATCTCAATCTGAAGGAAACTCAAATCCATAAAGTGCAGGGCTTGGAATAGCAGCAAGAACACTGGTCTTGTCATCAGGAAGACTTAGGTTCTAATCCCAACACTGAAGCTTACTAGCTTTGTGAACACAGCCAAGTCACCTCTTCTCCAAGTCAGTTTCTTCATCTGTAGGATGGGAACAGTAAAGGCATCTATCTCAAACAGTTGTTGTGACTTGTCAGATGTCTGTAAAATGGATGTAAATAAGAATATGAATGAGGATATTGCCAACATATTTAAGCCATAAGTAAATTGGGTGCCTTAAGTGAACCATAAGTAAAGGTGGCTCCTAAGCAAGGCGTTATTGAGACTCAGAGCCATCATCAGGATGATCAAGGAACAAACTGAAGAATACCAGGAGTCTCAGGAAAGGGAATGGTAGAAGCCCAGAAAGAGGATATAATTTCTTAGAATCTTAGCATCCCAGAATCTCAGTCGGAAGGACCTCGAAATTCATATGGTCTGAAGATTGGAACAGTGACAAGAGCATGGAACTTGGAGTTAGGAGTTCAGATCCAACCCCTGACACCTGCTAGCTATGTGACCGTAGGGAATGAGCAGTGTGACAATGGGCAATGGCAATGTGACCACGGGCAGGTCATCTCTCCTCAATGGGCTGGTTTCTGCATCTGTAAAATGAAAAGTCATGGCATGTCACCTCACAAAGTGCTAATGATTCCAATGGGATAACTCATCTAAAGTGCTTTGCAAACCTTAAAGCTCCTAGCTCTACTTAAAGCCTCTAAGGAGGGGAACTCACTACCTCTTAAGGCAGCCCATTCCACTTTGGAATAGCCCTAGTAGTTAGGAAGTTTTTTTCTCACATCAATCCTAGATCTGCCTCTCTGTACCTCCCACCCATTGCTCCTAATTGTGTCCTCTGAAGTCAAGCAGAATAACTCCAATCCCTCTTCCACAAGATATTCATGCAAATACTTGAAGACAGCTATCAAGTCTTCCCTCCCACTAAGTTTCCTGTTCTCCATTCTATCCATCCCCAGTTCCTTCAATCGCTTCTCAAGTAGTCTATTCTGTAGTCACATCACACTCCTAGGCAACCTCCCCTGGATGAGCTCCAGTTTATCAAATGGTGTTTCTAAAATGTGGCACCAAGAAATGAATACAGCATCCCAGACGTGATCTGACTAAGGCTGAGTCTGGTATTACTATCGTCTGCCTCATCCAGGATGCTATGTCTGTCTTAGTGCAGTCTCAGCCTACTTTCGCGTTTTTTGGCTTTCATGTCACACCTATGACACATATTGATCTTTCTATCCACTAAAACCAACAGGTCTCTCTTTCACACAAACTGCTGTCTGGTCAATATCCCCATCATGTCCTTGTATAGTTATTTCCTTGAACATAAATGGCAGAGTGGAACGAGCACCAGCTTTAGAAGTATAGAGATGGGCTTTGCATCTGAGTTCTACTTAGATAACTGTGTGACCTTAAAAAAAAATCATTTCATTTGCCTGGGTTTCAGCATTTTCATCTGTGGAATTAACATGTTGGACTAGAGATGATCTCTAACATCCCTCCTAGTTCTAAATCTCTGAGTCCATGGATTTTAGATCTATTGCCTTTTTATTTAAGCTCATTTGATTTGATCCATCATTGTGAAGCCTACCAAGATCTCTTTAGCATCCAACATTGCTAGCTTTTCTTCTCTTCTTGTCTTCTTCAAATTTAAGAGTCATGCCCCGGATGTCTTAATCCAAGTCTTGATTAAAAATACTGGATAAAACAAATCCAGGGACAGATTCCTGAGGCATTCCTTTAGAGACTTTCCTTCAGGTTAACATCAGGAGGTTAATGATGACTCTTCAGGTTCTGAATTCACCTAATCAATTTCCAATCAGGAGCAATTAGGTGGCCCAGTGGAGAAAACACTGAGCCTGGAGTCATGAAGACCTGAGTTGAAATCTGGCCTTAGACACTTACTAGCTGTGTGACCCTGGGCAAGTCACTTAGTCTCCACCTCAGTTTCCTCAACTGTAAAATGGGAATAATAGTAGCACCTATCCTGTAGGGTTTTTGTGATAATCAAATAAGATAACATCTGTAAAGCACTTAGCACAATGCCTGGCACATACTAAGTGCTTTATAAATGTTTGTTCCCTTCCCCAATCAATCAAAAAGTATTAATCAAGTATTATGTGCCAGACACTGTGTTTAGTTCTATTATTATAGATAATAAAATAATACCTACTCACAATGATTTTATCTGTCTACATTTTTTCCTAAGGATACCATGATAGGGTTAATAATAATAATAATAGATATTTGTATAGTGCTTTCAAATTTGCAAAGTATTTATATACATTAACTTATTTAAGTCTCACAAAAACCCTGGTAGGTATACATTATAAGAAACAATATTCCCATTTTATAGGTGAGGAAATTGGGTTTCCAAGAGGTTACATGACTCCCCCCTACCAGAGCTTACTCATGTCCATAGTTAAATCAGAGGCAACATTTTAACCCAGGTCTTATGGATTCTATGTCTAGCACTCTATTCTCTACAAATGTAGAAAGTGGCATGTCCTGGTAGTCACAGTCACACCAGGAGGTGGTTTGGTTAACTATTTCAGGACTTTGTAGGAGGGGATGACTAGGTGTTTGTTGGGAAGTACCTGTTTATGCTATAATAAAATGTATAAATAAAAGTTTAAAGTCTCTTTCTTCAGATGTTTCTAGCTCTCTTGCACTGACTTCCCCTATGAAATATGAAGTCATGAAATATTACCTATCCTTTCTCTGAATTCTGAATTCTACTCTCCCAAAGTCTAGAAGGCACACTGCTGTCCCCGCCCCCACCGCTAGACAAGGGATCATTCACTCCAACAATTCACATCATTTTCAGTTCAGCAGCCATTTCCATCTAACTTGTCAGAAGCAAATCCAGACTAGCAGTTCAGTTGTCCATTCTCCACTTTTGAGGCATACAAAGCTGTTCTACTTTAGGCAGAGAGAACTCCAGCATATGTCCTGGTGATTGAAATCCCCCCTCAACTTTATGCTTCTCATATGTCAGATTCATGATCTGTACCCTAACTCATTATCTATTTCCTCTTTCTGTCCAGATCGTCTATAATACATTTCCATAAGAATATCATATTTTTCTCCTTCCATTGATTTGCACCCAAATTTTTCCATTGTGCTTCCCTTTCTCTGGATTTCCTAAAATAATACATGTTCTTAATGTACAATTCAACTCTACCATTCCTTTTAACCTATTTAAAATATTTTTTGAATAAGACATACCCTCCCAAGCTATATTCCAGTCTTGAATCCTATCCCAACAAGTCTCAGTGATAGTTATGAGGTCAAATTTATTTCCTTATATTTGTATCTCTAGTTTGCCCACTTTATAACTGCATGTGTGTGGATAAGGCTATGTGTTTTTAGATGATGTGTCCTGCAAATTAATTGTCCTTTGTACTGATAATCTTTGTATACTATACCTCTTAGTCTCTGTAGTAACTGAATCATTTTCCTCCTGGCCCCTCTAATTTGGGTTAAAAATCTCTTAATCAGATTATTAAGGCTCCAGACAAATATATGCATATCAGTCCTCATAAAATGTTCTCCATTCCTGGCTATAAGCTCATAATTCTAATTTTTATAATTCATGGTCCAGTATGCCAATACCATCTTCAGATATCATCTTCTTAACAAGCTATATCTTTTGAAACCCCGGCCTTCAATTACTAGCAGCAACTAAAATACCTGTGCCCCTAAATACTATTTCAAATGGTTCTATTGTGTAAACACATCCTGACTCACCTGAAGTCATTATAAGCATTAGGAATAAGTTGCAAAAACTGGCTTTGTGGTATGATTTCAGGAGGGGTAACTGTATTTCCCCAAATATCCTTCCTTTACCCAAGCTGACTAATGCTTGAAATTCCCCAATCAGATCTTTATAAGCTTCATTCTTGCTGGAGTGAAGTTTTGCTGTTGTTCAGTTACTTTGGTCACGTCTGACTCTTCAAGACCTCATTTAGGGCTTTCTTGGCAAAGATACTGGAATGATTTGCCATTTCCTTCTCCAGCTCATTTTACAGATGAGGAAACTGAAGTAAATAGGGTTGAGTGACTTGCCCAAGGTCCCACAGCTAGTACATGTCTGAGGTCAGATTTGAACTCAGGAAGACGAGTCTTCTTGACCCCAGGCCTGGCCCCCTATCCACTGTGCCATCTAGCTATCCAGTAGTCACTTAATAAATTTAAACATTTATTAGATAGGATTGGAAAATGTCTACTGGACATACAGTTGGAGATGCAAAATTATAGATCAGCAGAGAGTTTCAGACAGGATGGGTAGATTTGAGAATCATCAGCATAGAGATAGTAATTAACTCCATGGAAAGTGATGAGACCACCAAATTAAGTAGCATAGAAGGAGAAGACAGGGGGGCTCAGGACATTCCCTGGGGAATACCTACAGTTAGAGGGCATGATCTGGAAGAGGATCCAGTAAAGGAGACAGAGAAGGTGTGGTCAGATAATGAGGAGGAAAACCAGGAGAGAGTAGTGTTCTAAAAACCTAGAGATAAGAGAGTATTAAGGAGGAGAGAATGATGTACAGTGTCCTAGGCTGCAGAGAGGTCAAGGAGAATGAGAACTGAGAAAAGGCCACTGGATTTGGCAACTGAGTGATCATTAATAACTTTAGAGAGAGCAGTTTCGATGGAATGAAAAGATTAGAAGCCAGATTGTAAGAGGTTAAGAAGAGAGTGAGAGGAGAGAATGTGTAGGCACCTATTGTAGATGGTAAGTAGTTTAGCTTAAAAGGGCAGAAGAGATATAGAACAAGTTATCAGGGATGGAAGGATCAAGTGAGGGTTTCTTTAGGATGGGAAAGACATAAGCAGGTTTCTAAGCAGTAGTGAATGAGCTAGTAGAGAGGGAGAGATTGAAAATAAATGACAGAATGGAGTGATGGTGCAGGGGAATCTATTGAAGGAGAAAAGATGGAGTGGGATTCCTTGAACAAGTAAAGGAGTGAGACAGGGATGAAGGAGGAGAGAGAGGCAGAAGGTATCTCAGTTATAGACGAGGAAGAGGGGAGAAGAGGGAGTTCATGGCGAATGACCTCAATTTTTCCTGTAAAATGTAAGGTGAGGTTCTCAGCTGAGAGAACGGGCTAAGGGGGAGCCGTGGGAAGTTTGAGAAGGGATGAAAAGGTTTGGAAGGGCCACTGTGGAGAGTGGGTTAGTGAGTTAATAAGGGAGGTAGAGTAGGATTGCCTTGTAGTAATGAGGGCCCATTTGAGGTTGTGTAATATAAATTTGTAGTGGACCCAGTCAGAATGGTGGCATGATTTTCCCCATTTTCATTCAGCAGTATGTATATAAGAACAAAATCTGCTAATGGTGGGAGTGATCCAAGGCTAGGGTGTGGCAGGGTGTAATTATTGATAAGATAAGGGGGCTAGGCGTTCAAGAGAGGAGGGCAGCTTAACATAGAATTGGTTCCCCAAGGGGTCAGGATGGGAAGAAGAGGGGAGAATGACTGTCTATACATGATAGGGAAAAGAAAGTGGATGAAGAATTGAGAGAGGCAACATAGTACTGTGGTCCTGGCTTGAAGTCAGGAAACTTTGCATTCAAATCCCACCTCAGACCATTCTGAATCTGTTTCCTCTTTTATAAAATGGGGGTGATGACTTACCTCAAAAGCAGTGGTAAAGATCAAGTGAGATAATGAATGTAAAGTGCTCTGTGACCCTTAAAGTGTCCCAGAACTTAAAGTGCTCCTCTCCAAGTGGAACCATTAGAGGAGCAATGGAAGGAACTGGAAAGGCTTTCAAGAATGATTAGATTTGCCCTCGGTAGGTTATATCTTGAATTTTTGGCCTTGAATAACTGGTGACTGGTAACTGGTGGTGACAAAGGATCTTCTCATTGACTGAGGAGCCAAGACTACCAATGATGCAAGGAGCTGAGCTGGAACACTTCATGGTACAAAATGAGGGACCATTAGCAAATCAAGTCTTTAGCTGAATCAGTTGACATGCTAGTAGTTGATGACAAAGTAAGACCCTGTAGATGGAAGTGGAAAAGATTGTATCCTGAAGACAGTGACAACTTCAGGGATCATAATCCTGTGTGATAGAGAGAAGTAGCAGCTAGGTGGCACAATGGATAGAGTGCTAGGCCTAGAGTCAGGAAGACCTGGATTAAAGTCTGGCCTCAGACACTTACTAGTTGTAGGCACTTTAACTACTGTCTGCATCAGTTTTCTCATCTGTAAAATGGGGAAAAATAATATCAACTACGTCTTGGAATTGTGAGAATCAAATGAGATAACCATTGTAAAGTGTCTAGCACAGTGTCTGGCATATAGTAAGCATCATTTAAATGTTGACTGTTATTATTGCTGGCTATGGGCTTTAGAAGGCATTAATCTTTAGAACTCAGCAAAGAGCAAAATGTCAGGGGCACCTAATGAGGATTCTGGACTTCCAGGATCTGGAGTGAGGAGATATCCCTTGGCCTCATGTGTTCTCTGTACACATGCCTCCCTATAATTGTAATTATTTCTTAACCCATTCTCCCCAGGGACATTGTTTATTCAAATAGATGATGTACTCCAATTTGGGGGGATTGTTTGGTAACTATTTTTCTTGGCATACTTTCTCAGTAAATCCCTTTTCTAAAAGCTTTGGGATTCAACTATTTCTGATAGATATCGGTATGTACACAGTATAGGGGCTCTTGAGTGCAGTACTAGAAATTCCAGCTTCTCAGGATTACCACGAGAATCCTAAGGAGAGAAGTAGTCGGTCACCTTCTGGGCACCCAATCTGCCAGCTCAAATGAGAGTCAGAAGAGTGAACTTAGAGGCCATGAGACATAGGAATGCCTATTGTCTGATCTATTAGATGGCCTACTGTGGGTTCATCAGCACATATATCAAAGACAGACACTACAAATGAACAAGGTCCAGAATTTAATAAAAAGAAGTAAACAGGCTGTTTCAATTTGGGGGAAATTATACAGTTCTTTGACTAGCTCCAAGCTTCTCTCTGAAACCAAAGCCCATCCCTTTAAAACTAGTATTTTTCCAATGATATTATATGGCTACATATCACCGAATACCACAGAACCTAAAGAAGTAAATTTGCAAGTCACAGAAATAGCAACACAGAACATATTACTAACAAAAAATTA
This sequence comes from Vombatus ursinus, assembly GCF_900497805.2. Taxonomy (NCBI): domain Eukaryota; kingdom Metazoa; phylum Chordata; class Mammalia; order Diprotodontia; family Vombatidae; genus Vombatus; species Vombatus ursinus. Next base: position 2,352,984 of record NW_020955176.1, read on the forward strand.
TACATTAGAAATTAAATAAAATACATCATCAAAAAGATATCACATGGTGAAACTGAAGAAATTACAGATAGATAGTCTGTGTACCTCACTGGTACTCCAACAATGTAAAAAAAGTCTAGAAGGCCCCAGCAAATTAAGCAGACCCCTTGTAGAGGACTTACCATAGACTTTAAACAAGAGTCATATGGGATAGAAAAGCAAGAATGGTTGCCAACTGCATCTTTGGAATGGTTATCCACATTGATAGGTTCCTATGGAGGGGAATAACATTTTAACCACATGAGCTATTGGCCCCTCAAGTGTGACTATTTACCTGATTCTTTCCTTAAATTAGGTTTTGATACAGAGAAGGAGGAGGAAAAGAGAGAACATGACAAAGGGGACGAAGGGACCTAACAGTATAGAATGAGGGTTAGGAAGTTAATGCCTAGTATTCTTCTATCTTCAGGGCCTTTGGAAGCCCAAAGCTATAATGTCAAATATATGATATTGATTTAAAACTTAACAATTACCTTCTGAACATGCTGGTGAAGTTTGGTGGAGTTGAATCATTCAAAGCTATGCACTGTTTTATTAATTTATAACCTTGACAAATGCAAATGTTAATCACTAGCATTAATTCTAGGGTTTATTAAAATGCATGCTTTTTGCTTAGCTCCAAATGTGCTTTTGTCTGCAAAGTTATAATACTAATTTTATTCATTGGACAGCATGTTTGACATGATCTTAATTATTTTAGCAGCCACAGTCCCTGCCCAGAGATAGGCAGATGAAAACGCCAACAGTATGGCCCAGAAAATAGGTCAGGAAAAGGGTCTTCTCCTTCAAAGCTCTTCTCCTGATTGAACCTGGCTGTCACTCTAGATTAGGAAGTAGAGGAGCAAATGAAGTGGTAAAAAGGTCTCTTTGAAGTTGAAAAGAAGGAAGGAGGCTTCCCAGGGAAGTCTTTTTTGTGTGCCTCTTCCCACTTTCCCCACCCTCATTACAAGTTTCTCCTTTGGCTTCTGCCATGAATGATCCTCACCCAAAGTCATTCCTCTTAGCTATCCCTCATAGCAGCACCTAAACTGAGCAATACGGAGAAAAAAGCCCCATAAGTCTGAATATAGAAGAGGCCCTCCCTGGCTCTCCCCAAGATGGTGACGTTGCTATTCTCCTTTCATAGACAACGCTTGTGAAGATAGAAGGCTAAGCAGGCAGGAAGCTCACTAGGAACCAAACTGCTGGCTGCCAGTATTAGAGAAACAGAATCAGCTTAACATAAGAAACAATTTTTGAACAATAAGTTGTCCAAAAATGGAATGGAATGCCTTGGGGATGGTGAGTTCCATGTTACATGAGGTCTTTAAATAAAAGTTAAATGCACTCTTCTTGAAATGTTGTGCATACAAGATTCATGATTCAAATTGAGTTGGAAAAGGGAACCTCTAGGTTCCTTTGTATCACCACAGTTAGGAAGTAGGACAGTTGAGCTGTGGGAGCAGGAAGGTAGGCTTCTAGTCCCAATTCTCTTGCTAACTTTCTGTATGATCTCAGGCAAGCCTCCCTGGCCCCTTACTTTCTTCGTCTATAAAATCAGACTGTTAGACTAGATAATCTATATAGTCCATTACATTTCAGGAATAATAATTTATGTAAATATTCCTAATAAGGACAGAGCAGTGAATCTTTTGGAGATCTGGTGTTTCTGGAGGCTAATATCTGTATAGTTTTCCCTCAATTTGTGTGTGTGTGTGTGTGTGTTTGCATTCCTTTATACAGTGTATCCCTGGGGGAAGTGTTTTGCATTGGGCTGTGCTACAAACTGCCTGACATCTTGGGCATAGAAAACAATGAAGGGTTGGGTAACAGTGACTGTGTCATAAATTCACTGACAGTTTTGTCAGGGACACCTTCCCTATTCTGTTGTCCAGGTAACCTGTCAGGTCTAATAGACATAACTATGTAGCTAAATGACTACCTAGACGAAGAAAAGGCAGCTGGAGACTGAGAAGACCTGAAAGTACAATTTGACATGAAAAAAAAAGTTCTGAGTCTCTGCACTTAGTGGTCAGTTGGTAATGGCAGGTGTCTCAGGGCTGGCAATACCTGGAATATAATTATTAATCTGTACTTCATCTGACCCAAAGTGTTGGTGTTCTGATAGTCAATATGGGAGCCCTTGTGAAATCAGGAGAGGACTAGGATTAAGCCAACAGACAGATAAACAAGAGACTGGAATCTCCCCAAGCTTACCCTCACTGGGCCCATTGGACCCCATGCTTCGGTTCAGTGGTCCTATCCATCTAACTCAATGGTTCAGGTAGCACTCACTAGCTTATTTTGAGTGAAGGCCGTAGAAAGGCAGTCTCACTGGATCAGGCTTGCAAGTGAGCTCAGGAACCTCTTCATGATTCCACTATTGAATTAGGAGTCCATTTTCAAGCATGCCTGGAGGGAAGGGCCAAAAGGTGCCAAGACCTAGTTAAATGGATAAAGTGGGGTAGAGCTGAATAGTACCATCCTGGTAATCATCAGGATAAGTAGAAAGACATTAAGTATAGATGTGAGAAGTTCTCAGAAAACAACATTTTTTTCATTGAGGCTGCCACCTCAGGGCAGAAACCAATGGAAAAGAAGGTCTCAATTTTCAGAGTAGCCACTAACACGAACCACTACTTTTTGAAAAAGGTAGGAAGAAAAACTACAAGGAAGAGCATGATGGACATGGGAGCACTAAAATACAGATGCAGTCCTGTAGTTTTCCCCAACAGCTGATACTAGGAAAGGGGACCAACCCATAGCTACAAGTACAGGGTTCATTGAATTGGATACCTTTCTCCTCTCAGGTGGGAACCAGTTCCCTCCAGGTACATACAAGGAAGCCAGACCACTCAGCCCCCATTACCCTTAAGTAGGAAATGGGAAGAGAAGCCTTATAAATGAGTATGCCAATATTATTGTCAGGGAGACAAAACAGTTGAGCTGAGGGAACTTTAATAAGGGCATTGGCTTCTTTCCCACTCTAAGGCTGTCTGTAAACAGTAAATAAAATCAGAGAAATCCAGAACCCAGAAGATTTGCTGCTCCTGTCTTAGTCCTTATACCATCACTCCAGAGATGATTGTGTTTATAGGATGAAAAACAAAAGAGCCAGGTGATAGCGCTTCATGGCATAGCAGTCTGGCCATAGGAAGTCTGACGTTTCTCGGTAATTTATCCCATGTTTTTTTTTCCCCCTGTCTTAAGTGTATCCTTGGGGAAGGCTGTGTCCATTGGACTAGGCTGCAAGCTACCTGAGTCCTTGGGTACAGAAAATGCTAATATGTTTAAGTGATGCTGACTCTATATCTCAAGGTAAAAAAGTGACAATTACACCAACACCTGAACCCTTCCCTACTCCCTTGGGTATGCCTGTGTAGGACCCTGACAATTAGCAGACAAGGGACCCTGATAGCTTCTAGATCTAAGTCTATAACATAAAAGGAATTAACACTTTAGGATACAGTATTATCCAATTGCCTTTAGATAGATGTTTCACTTCTCCATAGTCATGAAAGGAAAGCCATTAAAAGAACCAAAAAAGTAACAAGAAAAAAAGAGGAGAGAGGGAAACTTTACTTGATTAGTGTTCTGGAAGCATCTTTAGATTTCTCTTTCCAATAGCTGGCTTTCTGACAGCACAACTGTGATGAGGAGATGAACATCTATTTAGACCAAAACATAAAACATGTGAATGGTTATTTAGAGGACAAATGCATTTTGACAGGTATCTAATTTCATTCCACCTATAGGATGTACTTTGTCAGACACTTCATTCCAATCCAGACATGTTGGCGGCTGCTGGTTTCCAGTTCCTAGCCATGGTGGAAATGCACTTGTCAGCCTCCCCACCCTTTGCCTTCAATGGGTTTAAATTATGGCCATCACAACTCTGCTTAAAACAAGGAAGAGGAGTCACAAAGAGCTCCTATTATTGATTCATGACCAAGAAAATGCCGCTGCCCAACAAATGGGAATAGCCAATGGGATCTCTCAGAAGGCCTCACTTGTAAATTATCAGCAGAGAGAGATCTGCCCATCCCTCCACATGAAATTACCGATCAGACCATAAGGAAATCAGCTCAAGCCTATTATTAACATTTTCTTCTGTTTATCCCAAGGTATGCTGAAGCTCCTGGGCTCCCTAACAATGCACAAAGTCACCTCTGGCACCTGGGCAATCAGCCCTCCCCTCAAACAGCAGTATCTAATTAACAGGCTTTGTGTTGGGCTAAATTTATGGATGATAGAAAGGACCTGGGCTGGAGTTTCTTTTTTGCAAAGTTTTGGGATAGTCAACGAGACACTTTGTAGAGCCTCTGACCACTGATCCAGAGAAAATAGTATAAATTCCCAACATGTCAGGCCCAAGAGGGACATTGGAGTTCTTCTAGTCTAAAGCCCTCATTTGACAAATAATAGACATGATATGAGTTGTCCAAGGAAATGCAACTAGAAACTATTATAGCCAGGATTTGAACTCAAGTCTTGACTCCATGCTCTGCACTCATTCTACTATACCATATTGTGATGATATTAGCTGCTAACACATCTTTCTAAGAGAGTCTTAGTTGAAATAGATAGCCACACCCTGTCCCTCTTTGCTAAGTCTCCAGGAGGATATACAAGGCTATTCACCACTTGGAGCTGATTCCTTTCTCCTGCCTCCTCTAAATGGAAGTGATACCAAAGAAGGAAACAATTATTACTTCAGCAGTAATAAATCTTTCCTTCCCACAGACGCAACAATCCTCCATAGATGAACTACCATTCTCTTCCTGAATCAAGGAAAGGACTGCTTTTGTCCGGGGAAGGAAGTTAAAAGATGTTGGCAGACTAGAACATTGGATTGAAGTCAATAAGATGACATGTGAAAGGGATGGGTTCAAAAAAATCAATTCCATACGTAGAAGATCCAGAAAGTACAGCTGGATAGAGAGTCACATGAAAAAAACCGAGTGTTTTGGTCAACTGCAAGATCAACATTTGTCAACAGCAAAAAAAAAAAAAAGGTCCTGCAAGTTGGGCTGGGTTAGCACAGTGCTTGGTACATCGTAAGCATGTCATAAATGTTCATTGACTGATTGCCTAGGACTAGGCAGGTGATAGTTCTATGACATTCTGCCCTGGTCAGACCACATCTAAGACACTGGATTCAGTTCTGAAGGTCACATTTTAGGAAAGATATTGATAACCTGGAGAAAGACCACAACAGGGTGACTAAGAAGGCAAAGGGCAGCTAGGTGGTGCCCTGGAATCAAAAAGATCTGAGTACAAATCCAGCCTCAGACACTTACTAGCTGTTCACTTAACCCTGTTTGCTTCAGTTTCTTCATTCAAAAAAATGAACTGATGAATGAAACGGCAAACCACTCCAGTATCTTTGCCAAAAAAAACCCCAAATGGAGTCACAGAGTCAGATGTGACTGAAAATGACGAACAATAACATAAAGGCAAAAGGACTCAAGTACATGCCAAATACCAATCAGTTGAAAGAACTGAAGTTGCCTAGCCTTGAGGAGAGAAGACTATGGCAACAGAGTGGAACATGGTAACTGTCTTCAAGTATTTGAATGGCTGTCATGTAGAAGAGAGATAAGATTCATCCTGCTTGACCTCATAAGGCAAGACCAGGAGTAATGGGTGAACATTTGTGCTTGGTATAAAGAAAAACTTTCTAATAATTAAGACTTATACTACAGCGAAGTAGGCCACCATTGGAAATCTTCAAGCAAAGCCTGAATATCCACTTCCTGCTAGTTGTAGCAACAACTTGTGTTCAGGCTGGGTTGGACTAGATGGCCTCTAAAATCCCCTGTTATTGTGTGACGGTCTTGCTATAGGTGTATTATCAGTAGCACAAGAGTTCCAATTCAAATCAATCTGAGCTCAGTTTCCATCTCCATTTGAAGTTGTTGGGCTGTGGTCATTTGGCAGATAATACATAGGAATTTCATGGCTTTTTAAGCAAGATGTGGTAGAATGGCTGGATATACCGTGGGTGAAATGTTGGCAGAAGAAACTTCAATTTAGCAACTGTTGCCATGGACTACTAATCAGGGGACTCCTCGGAAGAGTGATGCCACCGAAAACAGTTATTATTCAATGTTAATAAAAAAATTATGGATCTAATAAAAGTTAATGGCAAAGTATCGCATGTAATAAAAACTGCCGTCAAAGCAAAGGATGCTCGACTGTGGAAGAAGACTCCAACCAATTCGAAATTGTCCACAGTCCAAAATTACCACTGTCCATAACACTGCCAGAGAGCAGTGGTTACCCAGATCAAATTGAACCGGGGAATACTTAGACACAAGACCAATCTCGGCATATAAAATTGAAAAGGGCCAGTAAGAAACTACCCTGGAAACAAAATTCATCAACAGATGAGTGAGATGTTTGTCTGTGGTCATAAAGGCCCTTGTTTTTTGTACAGGCCCCAGGGCTACTTTCCATAAACTTCCTTCTAGTAGCCAGTGTGCGTGTGTACTTCCCCCAAAGCCCGCTGTTCATGGTCTCTAGCCCACAGGTGTAGACAAAAGAGCCCAGGTTTTATAAAAGTTCAGTACCAGGAAACACAGAATTATGAATTTCAAGTAAAAAGGGACTTTAAAGGTCATCTACCCCCATACTCCCACCTTATAGAGGAAAAAACTGAGGAGTTAAGTGACTTGTCCAGGATTTTGTTGTTGCTGTTGAGTCGTTTTCAGTCGTGTATGACTCTTTGTGACTCCATTTGGGGTTTTCTTGGCAAAAGTACTGGAGTGGTTTGCCATTTCCTTCTCTAGTTCATTCTACAGATGAGGAAAATGAGGCAAACAGGGTTAAGTGACTTGACCAGGTCACATAGCTAAGAAGTGCTTGAGGCCCAGTGTGCTATCCACAGCGCCCCCTAGCAACTAATAATGATCAGAGATCAAAGTCACACTCTGTTCCTTTGACTCCAAATCTACAAATTCTTACCTTCGACTTCAAGACACCTGGGTTTGAATCCTGATTCTGCCCCATCCTAGTTATATGTTCATAAACAAGTTATTTAAGCTCTCTGAGGTAACAGTTTCATCTATTAAAAGAGCATAATATTATTTGCATTGCCTACCTCAAAGAGACATTTGCAAATCACCACAGAAAGGTGAATTCATATGGTTTCTATTATTGTTCAAGCTCTAGTTCAGGCAACAGTGATTCCTGAGAGTGAATTCCATGTGACATCCAGGATTCCTATTTGCAGACAGACAAGCAAGATAACCCAGTTTCCTACCAGCAGCAAGTTGCTGTTGGACAATAGAATCAAGAAATATATTTCATAGCCTGTATAGGACAGGGATAGAAACAAAATCTTTGCCCCAACGATTTGTACCCAAGGAAGACTGCCAACGATTAGATCTTTGATATTCACACAATCCAGGGTTCATTCCACTGCCTATAAGGAAGAAGAATGGGTACTCTGGAAGCAGCACTGAATTAATTTCCCAGGATCAGTAGTCTTCCTTCACTCCCTTGCAGGTACCCTGCTATACCCCTCCAAAAGGGGCTGTGAGAAGCCACCTCCCCTTCCAAGAAAAGATCACCATACCCAGGCAATGAGAAGAAACCAATAGCCTTTTAATTCCCTCTCCCTTAAAGCCCAGCCTTGAGAGAGACTAGGACACATATTCTTCAAAGTCCAGTCTGGGAGAGAAGTTCTATTCCCACAATTCCCATTTCCTGACCTTTCCCATGTGTTATTTCACCCTCAGCCCCACTAAAGTTTCTCAATTGCTACCTAGGAAGGGCTTTAATACATACAAGACACTACATTATAGGTTAGAACCCTTTGACAAGACAATATCTGTTGCTTAGCAACCCAGACATTTCTGCACCAGGGCAGGAAGGATGTTCTCCTTGGGTCTGGTCAGATTTAGTTATCTAAGAGAGGCACCTTTTGGGGGAGGTTCCTGGGTATGCTCCGGACAATATCAGTGAGTCAATCAGTCAGCATCTTACTATAGGTTTAGGAAGGTTCAGAATGCCAATAGTTAAGTACCAAGGAATACAGAAAACATAAGAAAACAGTATAGCAATCCTATTTGACTGAGAAGACATACTTAAAATAAGGAAAGACATTCCTCTGGTACTCCCAATGGAATTAGGCACCTCTATGGGGCCCTAGATGGCATGGAGAATCCAACACCAATAGAGTCTTTAGGGGTTTGATAGAGTTCTTATCTGAGTCAAGTAGGATCATGGTTTGGGGAGGGAGTGAGGAGTTCTGGACCTGGAAACTGGTGCTCATTTACGATAGTGGAGGGGACTGGGGGGAAAGGGAAGACTCCTGGGGAATCATCACCTAGTTAAAATTCAAACTCCTCCCGGGCCAGAAAGAAGACTTTAGCCTGTCATTACCAGTGGTCTTACTCTGAAAGGGTTTTGAACTTCTCTGGATGTTTTTTGTTGGGCTGGGTGGGGAGGCTCTAAAGGCCATTACAATCAATCCGTTATTAAGTACTTAGTATGGTGCCTGATCCTGTGCTAGCACTGGAAACACAAAGGAAGGCCAAGATACAGTCCCTTCCACATATTTTAATGGAGGAGACCATATGCAATTAACTCAGTGTGTACTAGATATAGAGAGAATAGATGGAAAGTAATCTAAGTAGGAGAAGGGGGGAAGGAGAAGAAGTGCCAGAGTTAAGATTTAGACTACTACCCTAAAGCTCTAAGATGCTGCATGGCACAGTGGCTTGAGATTTAGATATGGTACTAGGAAGACCTGGGTTCAAGTCCCACCTTCAACACTTAACTCTGACCCTTGAAAAATCACTCAACTTCTCTCAACCTCAGTGTCCTAATATGTAAAATGAGGAAGTTGTAGCAAATGGCCTCTAAGGTCCCTTCCAGCTTTACGTCTGTGATCCTACACCCTTGGTTCTTATCCTTGGATCTGGAATATCTCTGTATATTCTAATATGTGAATTTTACATGGAGAATGTATGGCTAGATAGGAAATCATGTGAAAAAAACTGAGTGTTTTGGTCAACTGCAAGATCTACATGAATCAGTAGTAATATAAGTGCCAAAAAAAGGTCATGCAAATTGGGTTGGGTTAGCACAGTGCTTGGCACATAGTAAACACTTCAAAAATGTTTATTGATTGTCTAAGACTGGGCAGGTGATAGATAGTCCTATGATGCTCTGTCCTGGTCAGACCACATCTAAGGCATTGGGTTCAACTCTGAGGGCTACATATGATCTATAGCTCCATACCTTGACCCCAACATTGTGATGTCTTTGGTCTTCTTCAAGGATAAAGGACAAACAGCATGCTCTGTTCCAAATATATAACATATAAATATGTGTGTATTCCAAATCCAAGGTTATATACATATACGTGTGTATGTATATATGACATATATGTGTGTGTGTATATGTATATGTGGCACATATGTATATACATACATGTGTATATAAGTATATAACATACATGCATATACATGTACATGTGCATGTGTATATATGCATGTACGTGTGCGTGTGTATATGTGACATGTGTATATACATATACATGTGTATATGTGTGTATATGCATATGCGTGTGTATATGTATGCATAGTATATATAGTGCACATGCATATACATGTATGTACATGTGCACCTATATGTATACCTCATGCCTGAAATAGAGAGATAGAGATGCTGTATTTCAATATAATTGACTTCCTTTTTAATCTTCTGTATTTTAATGCATTTTAAAATATTCTTCTGAGATGGGGTCCATAAGCTTCATCAGACTGCCATAGGAATCCCATACACAAAAAAGGTCATGAAGCCCTCCTTTAATCAACGCACGAAGCCAAGCATCCAGAGAACATGGCATACTTGACACCTCACTGGCCCTGGGGCCTAGTCCTCACTCTGCCACTAATTATTAGCGTGACCTTACCAACCAGTCATTTAATTTCTCCAAGTCCTGATTTTCCTGTCTGTAAAATAAGGAAGGAAGTGAGGGGGAGTTGGCCTAGATAATAATAGTTGGCACTTATCTAGTGCTTTAAGATCAGCAAAGTGTTTAAATACTTTATCTCATTTGAGCTTCACAACACCCCAGTGAGGTTGGCACTAGAGGTATTATTGCCTCCATTTTGATTGATGAGGAAATGAAGACTGAGAGATTACATGTCTTGCTTATGGTTACACAGCTGATGAATGTCAAAGGTAGAGTATCTTCCTGACCCCAAGCCCAGTGTTTTTTTCTAGGAGCTCTCATCTATCCAACAATGATCTTTAAGGTATCTTACTTACAGCTTTAATATGGCATGATGCTATACTGACCTCAGTGTTGGGAGGAATTTTCCTTCTCCAGTGGAATTCAAGGACTCCTGACTACCTTCATTTAATGAACATTTATTAGGTTCCTACTGAGTACAAAGCACTGTGTTGGGCAGTAGTGAAGAATTTAGATGAGGAAAGGGTCCTTGCTCCTGTGGAATAGTTTCATATAATTCCTGACTCAGAAATGAGGCTCAAGAATAACTCCTCACACTTTCTTGGGGATCTACCCTCACTACACTTCAGGGGTTCCATAATTGCCAATTTCTCAGAGCCTATAGTGTAGTCCTAGCTACCTAGATTAAAATTTTTTGTCATTTGACATTTAACCAGTCCCTTCCAAAAAGAGACACCCCCCTTCCCCAGGAAGGCTTAGGTAAATTCTCTTTTGTATATATGTTTACATGCTGCAGTGATGAGAACACTGAACTTGAGGTCAGAAAGACTTGGGTTTAATGCTTCAAAAACCAGAAATGTACTAACAATGTGACCCTAAGCAAGTCATTTAACTTCTTTCAACCTCAGTTCCCTCATCTGTAAAATAGGGATAATAGCACCTATCTCACAAACTTACGTTGAAGATCAAAAAAAGATATCGAATATAAAGTGCTTTGCAAACCTTGAAGTGCCATATGCTTTTATTATTATTATTAACCTAGATCTGGGAAGGACCTCAGAAGACATTTTACAGATGAAGAACCTGAGGCTGAGGGAAGTTAAATGACATATTCTTCTCACCTGATAAACTGTTGGAAGGCAGGACTAGTTTACCTTTTTTTTCTATCTCCACAGTGTCTGGCCCATAATAAACTCTTAATAAATGCTTGTTGAGTGATTGATTGGTGATCGATTGATAGGTCCCTAGTGAAGATAGGGAGAGTTGGGGTGATTGGATTAAGGCTTGGGAACAGAAATCAGATATTCTTCTGGGGTCCTGGATTACACCCTCTCCCTGAGCCATGTGGGTAAGAGGGGGCTGGTAGTAGCAGGGCTTCTCTTGAGTCTTGGATGATGTTGCCATGGTAGCCAAAGAGCCACGACTTAGCAACCGGCCGAGCTGCAAGAAGTTGCTAAGGTATGTTTGCGTGTGTTAAACCAAATGGATGTTTATCTCTTTCCTGAGTGTAAACACACTGTGGGGGGACAATGGAGAAAACACACAAACACATACACATGCAAACCGCCTCCCTCCTGATGCCAGAGCTCTGTATGTTACAGAATTCAGATGTTTTCCTGTGTGAAGCAGAGATTTCAAGACTAAAACAGGAACCCTCTAAGAATGAACTTAGCATCTTCCCTATGAAACAAACTCCCCCTTCCCTGACAATCTCTACTTACAGCAGTGAGACTGTCATACATCCAGTCACCTGGGCTTGAAAACCTGAAACAATCAGGCTGTCATTTTTTTGTCTCTCTCCTTCCCTCTCCTCATCTCAATCCAATTAGTCACCAAATTATTTTGCTTTTTCCTTCCCAATGCCTCTCATACATTCCATCCCCACTGCCACTATCCTAGTCCAAATCTGTATCATCTCCTTGTAGCCTACAGTAATATATAGCTCCAATCTACCTTTCCAGGTTTCATCTGTCAAGTGAGAGGTTGAGACAAGGAAATGAGTAGGGTCCTTTCCATCTCTATCCAGTGATTCTATGCTCCCACATACACACCCTACACATCCATCATCTCCACTGATTAACTGCAATCAAATACACCTTAATCATTCATGGCTCTGGACCTTTGCTGATCCCATTCCAGCCTTCTTTACTTCCCATCTCAGCAGCCCTTTCACACATCACACTCTCAGTTATTTGAAGGCATGTATAGAATTGTAAACTCCTTGGGCAGAAGCTCATCTAAGTAAGCCCAGATTCTAAAACAGTACCTTGTTCATGACATGCATCCTCAGGCCATGCCCCCTCCCATACCTGGAATGTGCCCTTCTCTTCTCCCCCATTTGAAACATTTCTATTCCTTCAAGGCCCATCTCAGGTACTACCTCTTTCTTGAAGCCTTCAATGATCCTCTGAGCTTGAAATGAGCTTTCTCTCCTCAGTTTTTCTTCTAGAATTTTGTTTGCCTCTCTGCCTTTATTATTTTCTTTCTTGTGTCATCCTTTTTCTACACATGCTGTATCTTCCTATTACATCATTAGTTTCTCATGGTCAGGGACTCTCACTTGAAAGGTAGTGTGGCCCAGTGGAAAGAAAACTAAATTGCAACTGGAAGTCCTGGGTTCAGATTTTGGCTTTTCTTTTTTTTTTTCTTCCTACCTATGCTACCCTGGGAAAAATCACTTAACTTCTCTGTATATCAGTTTCCATATCCCTAAAATGGAGGGTTTAGACTAAATAATCTCTAAGGTGCCCTTCAACTCAAAATCTATAAATTTTCCTTTCTGTGTCCCTAACTATAATAAGCACATAATAAATGTTTGTTGAATTAAATTGAAAATTCAGCTTAACTTTTCTATTTATCTTCCTTGAATTAAAGTCTTCCTTGATTAAGCTAAACCAATACTAACCTTGCCTTCCTCTAAATTTGTATGGTGATTAGGAAACACTGCTACATACTATTAGTTCTCTCCCTTAAAAAAGAAAGAAATCCTTCCCTATCCCTGGATTTCTGGTTGATCTCTCTAAACCAACCTCCATCCATCTATCAAAATGATAGTCCTAAATTTCAAATCTACATGTGTCTCTCTCCACACTCTTCCATTCAATTTAATCCAATCACTCCCTATTACCTCTAGCACCAAATATAATATTCTCTGCTTGGCTTTTAAAGCCTTTCATAATCAATCCCCCTCCTAAATTTCTAGTCTTCTCACACCTTCCTTCCTTCCACATAGTCTACTATACAGAAAAACTGGAATCCTTTCTGTTCCTAAACATGACACTTCATGTACTGACACTGAGCTCCATTTTTCTCTCCATTTTCTGGCTTCTGTGGCTTCCTTCAAGTCTCAGATAATATCTCACCTTTTGTCAGAAGCCTTTCTTAGTCCTTCTTAATGCTAGTGCCTTCCCTCTGTTGATTATCTCCAATTTATCCTGTAAACATCTTTCTTGTAGGTAACTGTTTGCATGCTTTTTCACCATTAAATTGTGAGCTCCCTGAGGGTATGGACTGTTTTTCCCTTTCTTTGAATCCTTGGCACTTAGCACAACACTCGGCACACAGGTTGTGCTTAATAAGTGCTTGTAACCTAGCCCCACCTGGCACAAAAAAGAAAATGATGACTTGAAGACCATGTCAATGTCTTTGCTTTAAACTGATTTTGTCTTCTGACCAGAAAATGCAAATATATCAGTAGAGGCTTGGCTAAGGCCCTCCTATTTCATTAAATTTGGGGAAGCCTTGTTTGAGGAATCCTTCATTTGAGTGGAAAGATTGTTCACCATGCATGTACTCTGCCCAAACATGTTCTCTATTGCAAATTTCTCTATGTATTTGTCCTAGCCTCATGCCTTAACCTACATGAAGAATTTCACAGGAGGCAAAGTGGTCAAAAAAGATACCATTATAGAAATGAAGGATGAGGAAAAGAAAATGGGTCAGTTAACAATGAAAGCAAGGAATAATCATTAGATAGCTCATGTGCTTCCTTGGTTTCTGTGCAGTATCAACATCTAAGAAAAACTCCTTAGTATGTTGGGTGGATCTCCTATGGCAGATATACAGGGGGTGGGGCTGGACTGAAATCTCTTAAGATGGGATCGATCACAGATGGCTTGTGATCCGCATCTCCATAGGGAATGACCACATTGATGAGAATACACAGCCAAATTTTCCAAATGAATATATACATATGTCCGTGGGTGTAATCGAAGAGATTGTTATTTTAAGTATGCAGACTATATTTGGGACTAGCCTAAATGTAGGAGTAACCTATATTCAGATCAGTAGGCTAAATGTTGATTGACAGTTGGACTACTTTTCAGGCAATGGCTACAGCCTCCATTTACTGATTACTTTTTATCTTTCCAGATTCAGTGTGTTGCTTCTCTTACCTGAACTTCAGGGTCATCATTAAGGAAACAATTTAATTAAATTGGATAGAAGCATGATAAAATCTGAGTATATTTGACCTGTGCATAGAGGAATACGACATTCCACTTATTTCCCAGGTTCAATCCCCCAATGTGAAAATTTCCTTCTGAGTCTGGAGTTTTGCTTCTCCCTGTTAAGTATCCTAGGCACAGCATGGGAGCCATAAACAGGAATTTTAAAGTCACAATACATTGCAGCACAGAGACTAGGGGATTGCTGTAAGAACACTCATTGTCTTTGTATCAGCAGCATAGAGAAACAGGAAAGCAAGATTACTGGCTCCAGGGTTCCTTGGTTTCACTAGGCATTGCTCAGAATCAGCAGGGTAGGAGTGAGCCAGCTTTTTGCCTGCTTCAGCCTGACCTGTCTTCCTGGTCTCATAGAGGTTTCTAGGGTGCAAGAAAAGGGAAGAGAAAACACTCCAGTTTTTATCCTAGCTGGGGTAAGAAGAAGCTGTAGGAGGTCATCAAGCTTCTGCAGTGATCCCAATCACCATTTTTATTTTTTCTCATCTTCTATGCCTTCTTCATTCTCTACCGCCATCTCCCTGTAAGTCTGTGCGTGCAATCTGCCTCCACCTTGAAGGTCCTTCGTCACTGGCTACCTCACACTTCTTCCTCCAGTCTTTTCTCTGTCCTCAGTTAGACAGACAAAGTTGTATCAGAATAACACGGACCTAATGCCAGTAAATTACCTTCTCTGTAAGTAAATATAAGGTAATTTGATGAAGGACAGAATTTTAACAACGGGGTGTGTTGGGGATGGAGGGGGATGAAAGAAGTGGCATCTAAAGTGACCCTTCAGGAAATCAAGTAATTCTTTTTTTGGGGGGGGGTGAGGCAATTGGGGTTAAGCGACTTGCCTCAGGGTCACACAGCTAGTAAGTGTCAAGTGTCCGGTCTGAGGCTGGATTTGAACTCAGGTCCTCCTGATTCCAGGCCCAGTGCTCTATCTAGCTGCCCCAAAGGCAAGTATTCTAAAAGATAGATATGAGGGGGGCCTGTGTGTGACATGAAGCAGAGGGGAGATGGAATGCTGAGTTTGGAAAACAGCTATAGTGTAGTTTTGACTAGTTCACAAAATGTATATAAAACTGTTGGGAAAGTGGGTTGGAGTCAGATTATGGAGGGCTCTAAATGCTAACCTTCGAAGTCTGTAATTATCCTAGAGGTAATAGTGAGCTACAGAAGGCTGTTGAGAAGGGGAGTAATATTGTCAGACCCATGCCTTATGAAGATCATTTGGGAAACCATGGACAGATGGATTATAGAGGAGAGACAATGTCAGAAGTAAAACTACTTAAGGGTCTTAAATGCAAAATATAAAGTTCTAATCCAAACTGTCACTAAAAGGCTGTGAAACTTGGCCAAACTAGGGGGTAGCCCTCTGAATTTTCTGTCATCTTCAAATCTGATAAGATTCCATCAAGGCCCTTAAGACATTGATGAAAAGTAGAAGATGTCAATGTCACCTGATTATTCGAGTTGTATTTGCGACAATGGTCATCTTGGTAGGAATATGTTGAAAAACAATTTTTTTTTAAAAAATCCACAAAATTTAGATGACTTGTGCCCAACACAAACTACAAGATAATGTATTAGATTCCCTTTTGCTATACAGAATTTTCTTTCTTTAAAAACTTGAAACTATTTAAAACTGGGTTTGAGGCTGATCCCTCCAAAGTCAGTTAGCACTATCCCCCCTCTGGAGAAAGAAGGCGAGGCTGACTGGCCTCTGGAGAACATCACTCCTCTGCGGAGTAAGAGATTCTATATTGAGGAGACAGTGAGACAGGAGGTACTTTACTACGAGAGAAGAGGAACTGTGGAGGAATTATTGTCATTTTGTGTAAGGGTGACAAGTGGATATATAATTTTCTATACATATGCTGAATGCAGAAAACTGCTGGTCTGTGCCTTTTTCTTCCAAATTTAACATAAAATCACAGGTTCTGGAGCTCACCGGAGAGTGTAGCTCAGACATTCTATAAATTCATTCCTGGTTCCAGCTAATTCACAAAAGCTCTTATTATTTTTCAGGTTTGCTGGGAAGGTGCTACAAAGGAAAACCAAGCCAGCATGTTTAAAGGAAGTCATCTCCTTGACCAGAGCAAGAGGAGGCCGTCTGCCTGAATTAAAGGTATCATTAGGAATTTTTTTCACTTGGGACAAAAACAGGGAATGTCAATAGGTTAAAAACGTGTCCTCACAGGGAAGAAGAATGCCTTCTGGGACTGAACTCCATCTGCCTTGTGCTAGTTATAGTTTGGACCTGAGTCAGCAGCTAGACCTGAACGTGTAATTGGCCAACTTGTGTCTAGTGTCTACCCCCCTTACGTAGGTCCCCTGAGCTGTGCAGCTCAGGTTCAGCCAACAGCTGTCCCAGCGGGAACATCTCCACCCAGGGCCTTCAGAAAGTGCTCCCCTGCCCTCGGTAAGAACACCTCAAGTACAGGGAAGATAAGAACAGAACTGCTCCCCGAGGAGAATCGTGCCCTTGGGCAGAGCAGCCAAGCGCACTAATCTCTAATAATGAGGCCACAAGAAGGTGTTTGTCTCCAAAATGGGCTTATTCATGAAGAGTAAATATGTCAACTAATTCGCTAAGCATGCTAAATCTCCATTGTCTCCTCAAGTTCAGGATTCACCAGGCTCCATAAAAACGTGACGCATTCCTTCAATGTGTGCAGCGAAGTCTGTGAGATTGCAGAGTGCCACATTAAACTCAGAGCTTCTGGGCTAATGAGGGTAAGTCCATTTTGCCGTAATGAATTGTTGGTTATAGCCCATCGGGAGCAGATGTCTCATCAGTCACTGCACCAGAGCTCTGACACTTCCAAGCATTCAAATCATACTAGGGAGGGTGTAGCCAGAGTCACCTCAGCAAACTCCCAAGCTAGGCCAACCTTACACATCAGCAGAAATGGTGGATTTCTACAGAGTACAACTTGAGCTAACACCAAAAGGCACCTGAATAAAACCATTTTCCCCACAGGCTTCCTATAATTCCCCCAACTGAGCCTCATCTTTGGGTTGGGTATTAACTCCAGTGAAAATGTAAATATGTTTCTTGGAAGGAACACATGAGGAGGATCCAGTGTTTTCACATTAAGGGAGAGCAGAGGCCTGAGGAAATGGGAAAAAGACTGGTAAGTGTTAACGGACAGTTCCATTCAGCTCAGCAAACATGCATTATACACCTCATGGGCAAGGCACTGGGTTTGGTGCTAAGGATTCAAAGATAAAAATGGCACTATCCATGCCTGCACTAAAGGGATTTTATATTCTGCAAAGGAAGGTATGACATGAGCACCCATAAATATAATAGAGAAGTGTGCAAATGGCAAAGGAGAACCATATACAGAGAGAGAGAGACTACTTCAGGAAAATGTGAAGGAGAGAAAACTTTGTTAGGACTAGGGAGATCCAAGAAGTTTTCATAGAAGAGGGCCCTGAGCGGAGCTTTGAAGAAAACAAGGTTCTTAACAAGCAAAAACCAGGAAAGAATGCATTCAAGGGATTGCTGGGGAGGGAGGGAGAAATCAGTCTGGACAAATGGGAAAGGCATGATAAACTTGGGGAGAAACTAGTTGTCTATTTCAACTACAATTCATAATTCTTGATGACAAGTAATGTGAAGTAAGATTAGAAAAACAATTTGGAGTCAGAGTATGTAAGACTTTAAATGGAGGAATGGAGGAGGAGAAAGAAGTGGGAAAGGAAGGCTAGAGAAGGGAACAGGTATCAGGGAAGGCAGAGTGTACTAGTGAAGCCATATCATTGGGGGAGTGAGAAAATATGAACACAAATGATCTTTATTTCCCAATTTTGCCTACAAGTGTCCAACTCCTAAAACCTTCTCCACCCCTCTTCTACTCTTTCTTTGATAGTCAAAGGAACAGCAATGATTAGTTCCTAATAGGAGTGAAGATAGTTTTTAACAAATAATTTCACTTTTTCTCTTCTTAGTGTTTTCACCTCCTGACATGGCTACTTATTAGAAAATAGCAGAAAGTTAGGGGTGCATTTAGGCATGGCCTTTTTACTACTGTGGGCTGGCATGAGTCTGATGCTGGGCAGAGCACCAAACGCTTTTTACTCCATAAGGGAAAAAAAAGGCCAGAGACACTAGACCTTGCTAAAAATAGCATCAAGTACCCTGAACCTAGAGCAAAAAATGGGGCCTTGCCCAGTAACTTTTCTACTAACTTGTTATGTGACCTTGGACGAGTTACTTCCTTTCTCTAAGGTTTCCTCAATTGTAAAATGGGAATTTTAACACCATACAGAGATATAGTGAAATATTAAATAAGATCAGGTATATGAAGTACTTTGTAATCAGAGCCGCTAAATGTGGAAAGTATTATTATTATAAGAGGTTAGGATGGGGGGTAAGATATCAGCAATCTGTCTTAGCATCTTACAGGTAATTAGTCTCTCTCCTAAGAGAGTAAGGCTGACAACTTTGGACAACTCAGCCTCACTTAAATCCAATTCACACACAAGTCATGACATCTCCTTGATGTCATTGGTCCTTTTAGAAAATGGACAAGCAACAGTTTCAGAGGGGGTCGTCTGTCTAGAGCGTAAGCATGGGAGAGAATGCTGGGGTGATGGTTCAAATCCTGCCTCATTCACTTACTGACTGTGTGACCCTTTGCAAGTCACATAAGCTCTTTTATTCCCAGTTTCCTCACTTATAAAATGAGGAGGTGAGATCTCTGGCTTGATGGATTCAAAGGTCTCTTCCAGCTTTAAAGTTGGTAGCATCCTACGATCCCAATGGATTTGGGGATAATATTAAGCACTCCCTCACAAGATTGTTCTGGGGATAAAATGAGAAAACATACTGTAGAATTTTCAGTTCTATATAAAAGTCAGCTGTTGTTATTGTTATTATCATGATTGCTATTGTTATCACTGTTGTTGGCGTTAAGTGTAGGATGAGCTTGTAACATGGTAATGGTCCGGAAACCTGACAGGGAGAGGTGAGTCAAGGCTGAATTTATGATAAAGTTTCTTCTACTTCATGAAAAAGGAACATTTTTGCTTTGAAACAAAAGCAACAAATATTCTAGATGCAAGGATCCTGGAAGCAACCGAGTCTGAGAAAGACTGAGGCCACTGCTACTTCCAATATTTTCAGCAACTTGACTCACTCTCAGATCTGGAACTAACTTGGGGTTACCAGGGCTGTGCCCCAAATGCCAACATCCCAGGAGCCCAATTTCACTCCCCAGGGAGAACAACTCTTGCCTATCCACCTCCAATTTCCATTGGCTACCAGAGAGGCTGTACTCTCAACTGACCCTAGAATGCCACACCCCCCAGGTCCAATGGCCAAGCCTCTCTCTCAGACACCTGTCCACCAGGGTGAGATAAATTAGTCCCTTCTTGTCTCCTCCCCACAAGTTGCTTAGCCTGGAGATTCACTCCATGAAAAACAACAGAGATCAATACATTATTATCATGTAGAGCTGGCAATTAGCCCCAAAAGCGTTGTACCAGCCACTATTATGACCACTGACACTGTTTCCCCCACCACTACCCGTTATAACAGCTTATCTTCTCCTAGACCCTATGCTCTACTTCCTCCCTGTCCATTTTGTGCTTGCTGAAATATATGTCTGCTATGATGCAATGAAAAGACTGATGGATTGAAAATCAAAGAACTTGAGTTCACATAATTCTGCTACTTACTGCCTTATAACTTTGGAAAAGTCACTTCATCTCTGATGGTCTCATTTTCCTTATCTGTAAAATAGGAGAGATGGACTAGATGACATCCAAGGCCCTTGCCACCCCTAAGTCTAGGATCCCAGATTCCTTCCATTTTTTTTTAACTTTACTTTCTCTTCAACAAAAATTAGGTTTAGACCCACAAGTTACAGTATATTCCAAAATAAGCTCAAAATGGACATATGAGCTGAATATAAAAGGTCACACAACTAAAAAAATTAGAAAGGAATAAAATCAGGTACCTTTCACAGCTATCACGGTGGAGGGGTAGCACATTCTTAACTAGACAAGGGCTAGAGTCCCAAATGTTAAAACGCATTTTTTCACTTACATGAACTTGACAATCATTTACATTACTATAACTAGGATAAGAAGGGAAAATGGAAATTAAGGGGGCGAAAGTCTTTGCATCAAATATCTCTGACAACGGCCTGATATCCAAGATAAATGGGAAATCAACACAAATATATAAGACCAGAATCATTTCCCAATGGATAAGTGGCCAAATTATATAATCAGTTCTCAAAAGAATAATTGTAAGCTATTAACAACTATATGAAAGACTGCTCTAATTCACTAATAATAACAGAAATGCAATTCAAAACAACTCTGAAGTTTTACCTCATGCCAAAAAAAATTGGAAATGATGACAAAAGAAATAATTGATGTTCCAGATGCTCTGAAAAGTAGGGAGCTGTGAATTGATCCAAACATTCTGGAAGGCAGCTTGGAATTTTTAAAGTGATGAAAATGTCCATTCTCTTTGAATCAGAGATCCCATTGCTAAGCACACACCCCCAACAAGGTCAAATACATAAAGAAAGATCCTACACAAACTAAAATATTCACTTTTTGTGATACCAAAGAGCTGTTAACAAAGTAGATGTTCATTGATTGGGAGATAGGTAAACAAATTGTAGTATATGAATATAATGTAATATTACTGTGAAGGGCTTTAAAATGCCAAAATGAGGAGATTGAAGTTTAATCTTGAAGCATTATAATCCACTGAAGAACTTGAAGAGAGAAATGATACCTAATCAGACCTATACTGTCATCATCATCATCATCATCATCATTATTATCATCAAATGCAACAAGTATTTATTGAGTGCGTACTGTGTGTGGAGCTCTGTACTAGGCCCTGCCAGGAATACAGAGATGCACAAAGCATGCTCCCTTCACTACAGGAATTTTCAGTCTCATCTTAAGTTGGTCCTTGAAAAAAAGGGTAGAGCTTAAATGGAGAGGTGGAGAAAGGCAATACAGACAAGGGCAACATCAGGTAAGTGGTCCAGAAACTGTTAATAATCTAGCCCGACTAAAAGGATTTCCATAAGAAATAGTAGAAGGTAAGTTGGAAAGAGGTAAGATTGTGAAGGGAGAGGTATGCGAGGCCAAGGAATCTGTTCTGTAGTCCAGAGGTAGAGAACCTAAGGCCTCAAGGCCACGTGTGACCTTCTAGGTACTTGGGTGTGGCCCTCTGACTGAGTCCAAGTTTTACAGAACAAATTCTTTTATTAAAGGGATTTGTTCTGTGAAGTTTGGATTCAGTCAAAGGGTCACACTTGAGGACCTAGAGGGCCACATGTGGCCTCAAGGTCACAGGTTCCCCACACCTGCTAGATCTTTGGGAAGAATTAAAGGTTTTTTACTAGGGATATGTTTTGCACAACTGGTATTTTAGTTAGACTGAGGTGGCAGTGGTATTTAGGATACATTAAAATAGGTATGGTACAGTAGGAAAAGATCTGGACTTATAGAGGATCAAAGTTCAAATCCCAAGACTGTCACCTTCTACCTGCGTAACGTTGGACACATCACTTAACCTCTCTACAAAATGAGAAGAAAGGAATAAATGATCTCTAAGGTCCTTTCTAGCTCTTGACTTGTGTAGAGAATGAGGGCAGGAAGACAAGTCAGGAAATCAATGCAATGGTTCAGGGGAGAGGCAGTGAGACCTAGACTCATATGGCAGCATGAAAAGATGATAGCAATGGAAAAGAAGGGATGTGTACACAGATATGGAAAATATTATAGAATAAAAAGAGACAGAATCTGATGGCTGATGGGATGTGACTGGTGAAGGGGATCAGAGAAAGGGGATTTCAAGGCTGGATGACTGAATGATAGAGGAATAGGCAAGAACAGAAACAGGGAGGCCCAGAGGGAGCTGGATTTGGCTGAAAAATAATTTTGTTTTAGACATGTTGAATCTAAGAGCACTATGAATCACCCAGCTTAAGGTGATCAGAAGGCAAAGAGAGGTCCTGGACAGAATCTCAGAGAAGAAGTCAAGGCAGGAGATGTAATAATGATAATAAAATAACAGTTCACATTTTTATAATGCCTTAGCAGTCACAAAGTACCTCATTTATACAACAAAAATCTTGTGTTATCCTCATTTTATAGCTGAGGAAAATGAAGCTAAGAAGAATTAAGTAATATGTCCAGGGTTACACAGCTTATAAACACATGAGGTGAGATTCAGACCCAGATCTTTCTGACTTCAAACCCAATTCCCAATCCCTTATGCCACATTTCTTCCCTTGAGTATCAAATGCTACAGAATTAGAGGTAGACAAAGAAAAAAAGGTCATGGGTTTTAATGATTAGGAAATCAAGGAAAAAACTTATATCTATTCCATGTACCAATGATTACCCAACCTATAAATAAATATATGTATATAGATAGATATAGAGATATAGCTTATGCCAACATCATCTTCACTCCCATAGTAAAGTTATTAATAGTTGCCTTCATAAAGATACCTCTGACCTCTTACTCTGAAGACGCATGAAAAATAGTAGCAGAGAGAAATGGGACTCTTGCATATCTAAGCCCACATAGAGAGAAGTAAGGGAATAAGCATTAATATAGCTCAGAAGAGAGCCAGGGGACCTCCGGTGGTGGAAGAAAAATGTAGAATTAGCAACCAACCAACAATCCTAGGTAGGGAAGAAAAAGTCTGACTCAGGAAGATATCTGACAAACTGGAATACATCAAAAGGTGGGTGACTCGAATAGTCAATTAGTTAGTCAATCAGTCAATAAACATTTATTAAGCACCTCTATGTGCCAAGCACTGTGCTAAGTACTGGGGATACAAAGAATGGCAAAAGATAGTCCCTTCTCTCAAGGAGCTTACATTCTAATGGAGGAAACAACACACAACAGGAAACTGAAAGGGGTGGGGCAGGAGAGGGAAGGTATTGAGCATGGAACATGATGGAAAAGTCCATAGGAGTACAAGAGGGTGTGAAATGAAGGCCTAGGTGACTTCCTTAAATGGAGGTTCTGGGAGAAGTTCTGTGCCCTCCAATCAAAGAGAGGGGCCACAAGGGCATAGGATACTGACAGGTGTGAGTTCCAAGGATGAAGTGATCTTCCAGGATGAAGAGGTTTCTGGGGTATAATGGAGAAGTCAAGAGGAGTGCAACCAGAGGGCTAGTGAGAAGAGTGGAGAAGCACGTCACCAAAAGAACAGTTGAAGAGATTGGAAATGTTTAAATGGAAAAAGACTTGGAGTGGGTAGATAGAAACATGATAGTTGTCTTAGAGTATTTGATTGGCTGACGTGTAGCTGATACCACAACATGGAGGCTACCAGCCAACCTATACCTAACTCTGGCACTCTGTTAGTTCAAGTTCAATGTTGGGATGAATGAAGCACTTGTAAGTCATTGAATAGTTAACAAAAGGAGGTTTACTTAGCTCTAACAGAGCAAGGACATCCAAACAAGAATATAGTAACATCTATAAAAGCAACTCACTCTTGTCTCCATATGGAAATATGTCTGGTACAGGGTATGATGACCTAAATGGTCTTCTGGCATCCACAAAGTCAGAGAGACCTCAGCCCCATGCAAGTGAATGGGACGCTTTATACCCCTAAGTGATCAAGGTGAAGCCACATCAACACAGCCAGAGGTCATCAGGAAGCTTGAGTCTCACTCTATACCCCAACCAAATCAAATCCTGGCTTTATTGACTCTTCCTAACCAATGTGGCAAGGAGAGGGGGGAGGCAAAAACCCCAATAGATATTGGAACTATTATATCCCCACGTGACCATCATGGCAGAACCTGTGTGACCACAAAGTCAGCACCAAGGAAAACATTCCACTAAGCTGCCAACCTCAACAGTATTGTTCTCACCTATACACTACTCTGCATGACTCTTCTGTGACTGCAAACTCTCAATCCTTCTTACTCTCCCATTCTGAGAGAATTTGAATCTCTGATGAACTAAGAGTAAATACTCCCTGTCCCCAATTCCCACTGCCCATTCTTTCATCCTTATCCACTGCAGTTCTCACCCCTCTCACCTCTTCTGTGTCCTTTGGCATATCTGTTCCATAATTAACAGACTGCTTCATTTTAGGCCTCCTATCTCTTGATGCTCACTGAGTCTGTCCCCAGGTGATACTGCATTCTAGTCCTGGTTGTGCCTTCTCTCATACTCCTCAACATTTTGTTCCTAGAGGGAGAACTAGCATAGCCCATGTTTGTACTGTTTTTTCCCAGACTCTCCTTCTGCCATTAACACTCAGCAACCTTTCCCTTTTTGAGGCTTACTCTCTACATATTTATCACTGAGTCCAGACACCATTGACTATGATATATTGAATTCCAGAACACTCTCAACTAGGTGGTGCAATGGATATATGGACTTAGGAAGACCTGAGTTCAAATTCAGTCTCAGACATTTAATATAATTGTGTGATCTTGGACAAGTCACTTAACCTCTGTCTGCCCCAATTTCCTCAACTGTAAAATGAGGATATTAATAGTATCTACCTCCTAGAGTTGTTGTGAGGATCAAATGAGATAATATTTGTCAAAGTGCTTAGAACAGTACCTGGCACATGCAAATACTTATTCCCCTTCCCTTTCTTCTTTTTTCTCTTTTCTCAAACATCTACCTTTAGCTCCACATCTACCTTTCCACCTCAACTTTTACCCTTATATTAGAGAACTTGAAAATATATATTGATATTCCTTGGAATATTCTACAATATACTCGCCTCTTACGACCTGCTTCTTCACTCTACCTAATCTATACATAAGGATGGTAATACCCATCTTTGGATCTTGCCATCATCCACAATTGTTCTACTCCTGATACAAATTCTGAAATTTCCTTTATCTGATCCTTACCTCCTATCATTCCATCTCTCCCTATCCCTTACTCCTCCTAAACCTTCATCCTTCCATGACTTCTGATTCTTCACTTGTCAGTACTTCCCAGGCCATCATGCCCACTCTGGCTTTGCTTTCCTCCCTCCACAAACTTGATCCTTTAATTCAGTCAACTACACTGTCTTCTACTTTTGAATCCTTGTTCTCTGTCATATTGCCCTTTTGCCTTGCCAACTCTAGTCTGAATTTTTCTCACTATTGCCTCTTCTCCTTCTACTCATGTGCCTCTAAATGATTCTGAAAGAACACATAAAAACATGTTAATTGAGTCTACTACAAGTAGCAAATCAACCCTTTGACTCCTCCCTAATTGATTCTCTACCCCATTCCCCACAGTGATTATGCCAAATCTTCTCTTTTCTCTTGGAACCTCCCTCACCACCCCTCCCCCCACTTTCACAGTGGAGGAACTTGCTTCATACTCTACTGAGAAGGCAGACCATTCATTGTGAGTTCCTTCTTCTCCTCTTCTTTACATCCCACAATCCCTTAACATCACACCTTATTCTCTCCTCCATGATTCCAGTCAAATGAAGTGGTGGTCCTTCTTTTCACTAAGGTCAACCCTCTACATTCACCCTTGATGACACCACTTCCTGTCTTCTCCAGAAGATTTCCCCACAATAATCCCCTCTCTCTATTTAATCTTCAATATCTATCAACTGACTCCTTCCCTATGCCCCAAATTACTGAATCTTCCTCATCAAGAAAAAGACTCTCATTAGACCCTTCTATCCCCTCATCGAGTTATTATGAAATATCTCTTCTCCCTTTTACAGACAAAATCCAAACTCTCCAATGTTATCAATGAACTCTTAATTATGAAATATAATAGCTTTTTCAGGCAGTTAGGTAGTGCAGTGGATAGATCATGAGGCCTGGAGTCAAGAAGACTCATCTTCCTGAGTTTAAATCCAACCTCAGACACTGACTAGCAGTGTGATGCTGGACAAGTCACTTAACTCTATTTGCTTCCATTTCCTCATCTGTAAAATGAGCTGGAGAAGGAAATGGCAAACTACTCTAGTATCTTTACTAAGAAACTCCAAAAAGGGTCGTGAAAAGTTGGATCCAACTGAAAACGAAACAACAACAACAAACAACAGTGATTTTTTTCAACCTGATCCTATTTGACTTCCATATAGCATTTGACACTCTTAATGACAGCCTCCTCCTAGATATCCCCTCCTCTCTGGGTTTTTGTGATACTGCTCTCCCCTACTTCTCTACTTACCTGTCTGACCGGTCCTCAGTCGCTATTGCTGAGTCATCACCCATAGCATCTCTCCAGGTGTACCCTAAGGCTCTGTCAGTAGCCTTCTTAGGTTTCTATGCTGGTAATTTCCAGAGGTATACATCGCAGTGCCATTTCTTTTCTGAACTACAGTACTATATTGTTATTGTTTAGTCATTCAGTTGTGTTCAACTCTTTGTGATTCCCTGCACTTGTCCATGGGGTTTTCTTGGCAAAGATACTGGAGTGATTTGCCATTTCTTTCTCTGGTGTGTCCACATTTTATAGATG
This sequence comes from Vombatus ursinus, assembly GCF_900497805.2. Classification (NCBI taxonomy): domain Eukaryota; kingdom Metazoa; phylum Chordata; class Mammalia; order Diprotodontia; family Vombatidae; genus Vombatus; species Vombatus ursinus. The sequence continues at coordinate 2,379,829 of NW_020955176.1, forward strand.
AGGAACTAAGACAAAAAGAGGATAAGTAATTTGCCCAGGATCATGTAGCTAGTAATGGCCTGAAGTCACATTTGAACTCAGATCTTCCTGACTCCATCCTGATTCTATCTATTGCACCTCCTAGGTGCCACAACATAGTCCTACATTACTGCTTATTGGACATTTCAAAATAGATATCCCATAGGCATCTCAAACTCAACAGATCCAATTCAGAATTCTTTATCTTACCCAGAAAATCCACCCCCATTCTAACTCTTCTATATCTCCTGGGGGAACGATCATCCTTCTTGTATGTTTGCAAGTGTGTCATCCTTAGCTCCTTAGTCATTTGTGGTGGGCATATCCAATACCAGATCTTGTTGTTTGTACCTCAGCATTTCTCACATAGATCTCCTTCTCTTTTTTAACATGGCCATCAACCTCACCCAGGCCCTCATCCCCTCTTGCTTGGACTTTTGCAATGACCTTCAAATTGGTCTCCCTGCCTCAAATCTCTCCCCACTCCAGTGCATCCTCCACATAGCTGCCAAAGTGAGTTCCCTAAAGTGCAGGTCTGGCCATGCCGCTTTCTGCTCAATAAACTCTAGTTCTTTCCTATGACCTGGAAGATCAAATATAAACAATTTTGTTTTGGCATTTGAAGCATTTCATGACCTTGTCCCGACCTACCTATCCAGTCTGAAAACATATTATTCCCTATCATGCAAACTATAGTTCAGCCAAGCTGGCCTTATGACTTTCCCTCAGAAATGACATTCCATTGCCTGTCTGCATACTTTTGTACTAGTTGTCCCCAATGTCCCAAATATCCTCCCCACTTCCTCCTCTTAGAATTTTTTTTCAAGGCTCAACTCAGGTGCTACCTTATACATGAGGACTTCCCTTGTTCCCATGTACAACTATCTTGTAACTATTTTTGTATCTTTTAAATACACCTCTATATGTTCAGTCAGTTCCTCTTAACCAAATTGTAAACTCTCTGAGAGTAAGGACAATTTTGCTCTTACCTTTGTATCCCTAGGACCTAGCATATTGCCTGGGACATAGAAGGCAAATAATTGGTTGATTGGTGATTGATGGAAGATTAATTAAACGTATTCTACATGGCATCAGAAAGTAGTAATCATAATTAGAAGTCATAAGGGTAGGAGGTGGAGCCAAGATGGCAGAGTAAGGGCAGGGACTCACCTGAACTCTCCCCCAAACTCCTCCAATTACCTTTAAATGATGACTCTTAAAAAATTCTAGAGCGGCAGAACCCACAAAAAGATGGAATAAAACAATTTTGCGGTCTAAGATAACTGAGAAGGTCAGCAGGAAAGGTCTGTTGCACTAGGGTGAGAGAGGAGCACAGTCCAGCACAGAGCGCACCAGTGTAGACTGGACCCCAGCAAACCAGGAGCAGGCCTCAGGGTGACTGAATCTGTGGCAGCAGTGGCAGTTTCCAGACCTCTCTGCCCACAGATGTCAAAGACAACTTAGAAGGTCAGCAGCAAAGGTCTATTGCACCTGGGTGAGAATGGAGCACAGTCTAGTGCAAGCTGCACCAGCACAGCCCTGGCCCCAGAAAACTAGGAGCAGGCCTTGGGAAAAAAAAATGAAGCAGCAGCAGCAGGGGAGCTCTTAGCCCACAGATGGTAAAGGGGTCAAACAACTGGTCAGAAGGAGATCACAGGGGTCTCTTTGCTGGCACTGAGGCAAGACTCTATTGCTTTGCCCATACTTGGATCCAGGTCTCAGTCAGGTTGGCAGACCCAGGGTGAGGAAGAGCACTAGCACACCAGAGCTTCTGGCCACAGTGGAGCAAGGACCCTTCTCACAGTTCCAGGGCAGAAAAGAGTGCTTGTGGTTGCTCACAGACCAGAGCACAGGCCAGGAGAGGAGTAAACACCTCTCGTTAGATCATACCACCTTGGAAGAACTTAAAACTTATACATCCCTAGAAATATCCTTGAAAACAGCTACACAAAATCTCTGAGATTTGGGACAGTGCACTGTCCACCTTGGAAGTACAGCCCTACTTTAGCAAAGAGTTAAAAGTCAAGTAATAGGCTAAGGAAATGAGTAAACAACAGAAAAAAAATCTGACCAGAGAAAGTTACTACGGTGACAAAGGAGATCAAAACACACACTCAGAAGAAGATAACAAAGTCAAAGTTCCAACATCCAAAGCCTCCAAGAAAAATGTGAATTGGTCTCAGGCAACGGAAGACCTCAAAAAGGATTTTGAAAATCAAATAAGAGAGGTAGAGGAAAAATTGGGAAGACAAATGATGATACAAGAAAATCATGAAAAAAGAGTCAACACTTGCTAAAGGAGACACAGAAAATACTGAAGAAAATAACACCTTAAAAAACAGACTAGGCCAAATGGTAAAAAGAGGCACAGAAATTCACTGAAGAAAAAAACTTCTTTAAAAAGTAGAATTGGCCAATTGGAAAAGGAGGTCCAAAAGCTCACTGAAGGAAATAATGCCTTAAAAATTAGGATTGAGCAAATGGAAGCTAATGACTTTATGAGAAATCAAGAAACAATAAAACAAGACCAAAAGAACGAAAAAATAGAAGACACTATAAAATATCTCATTAGAGAAACAACTGACCTGGAAAAGAGATCCAGGAGAGATAATTTTAAAATTATTGGACTACCTGAAAGCCATGATAAAAAAGAGCCTAGACATCATCTTCCAAGAAATTATCAAGGAAAACTGCCCTGATATTCTTAAACCAGAGGGTAAAATAGAAATTGAAAGAATCCACCAATCACCTCCTAAAAAAGATCCCAAAATGAAAACACCCAGGAACATTATAGCCAAATTTCAGAGCTCCCAGGTCAAGGAGAAAATATTGCAAACAGCCAGAAAGAAAAAAATTCATGGCACCACAGTCAGGATCACACAAGATTTAGCAGCTTCAACATTAAAGGATCAGAGGGCTTGGAATATGATTTCAAGAGGGCAAAGGAACTAGGATTACAACCGAGAATTACCTACCTAGAAAAACTGAGTATAATCCTTTACAGGAAAAAAATGGAAATTCAATGAAATAGAGGACTTTCAGGCATTCTTGATGAAAAGACTAGAGCTAAATAGAAAATTTGACTTTCAAATACAAGACTCAAGAGAAGCATATAAAGGTAAACAGGAAAGAGAAATTATAAGGGACTTAATAAAGTTAAACTATTTACATTCCTCCATGGGAAAATGATACTTGTAAGTCATATGAACTTTCTCATTATTAGGACAGTTAGAAGGAGTATAAATAGACAGAGGGCACAGGTGTTAGTTGAATATGAAGAGATGATATCTAAAAAAAGAAAATTAGGTAAGAGAGGAATGTACTGGGAGAAAGGGAAATAGAGAGGTAGAATAGGGTAAATTATCTCACATAAAAGAGACAAGAAAAAAATTTTATAGTGGAGGGGAAGATGGGGAGATGAGGGGGAGTGAGTGAACCTTACTCTCATCAGAATTGGCTCAAAGAGGGAATAACATACACACTCAATTGGGTATAGAAATCTATCCTACCCTACAGAAAAGTAGGAGGGGAAAGGGATAAGAGAAGGGCAGGGGGTGATAAAAGGGAAGGCAGATTGGGGGATGGGGTAGTCAGAAACAAAACACTTCTGAGGAAAGACAGAGTGAAAGGAGACAGAATAGAATAAATGGGGGGGATAGGCTAGAGGGAAATAGAGTTAGCGACAGTAATTGTGAAAAAAATTTTGAAGCAAGTTTCTCTGCTAAAGGCTCCATTTCTCTTCCCTATTTTTTTCCTTTTTTTGAGCAATTGGAGTTAAGTGACTTGCCCAGGGTCACACAGCTAGTAAGTGTCTGAGGCCAGATTTGAACTCAGGTCCTCCTGAGTCCAGGGCTGGTGCTCTATCCACTGCGCCACCTAGCTGCCCCTTTGTTTCTCAAACATATAGAGAATTGAGTCAAATTAAAAAATAAGAGCCATTCCCTAATTGATAAATGATCAAAAGATATGATCAGTTTTCAGATGAAGCAATCAAAGCTATCTATAGCCATATGAAAAACTGTTTTAACTCACTATGGATTGGAGAAATCCAAATTAAAACAAAATCTGCAGTACTACCTCATGCCTATTAGATTGGCTAGTAGGGCAGGAAAGGAAAATGACAAATGGTAGAGGGGATGTGGGAAAAAATGAGACATTAACACACTGTTGGTAGAGTTGTGAACTGATTCAACTATTCTGTAGAACAATTTGGAACTATGCCCAAAGGGCTATAAAACCATGCTTACTTTGACCTAGCAATACAACTACTAGGTCTGTATCCCAAAAGAGATAAAAAAAAAAGGAAAAGGACCTATACATACAAAAGTATTTACAGTAGCTCATTTCTGGGGGCAAAAAATAGGAAATTGAGGGGATGCCCATCAATTGGGGAATGGCTGAACAAATTGTGGTATGTGATTATAATGGAATACTATTGTGCTATAAGAAATGATGAGCAGGATGCTCTCAGAAAAACCTGAAAAGACTTACACGAGCTGATACAAAGTGAAATGTACTATGTACAAAATAACAGTAATATTTTGCAGTGATCAACTGTGAATGACTTAGTTATTCTCAGAAATACAATGATCCAAGGCAATTCTGAAGGACTTAGGATGGAAAATCCTATCCATCCCCAGAGAAAATAACTGATGGTGTCTGAATACAGATTGAAGCATTTTTTAAATTTATTTTTCTTGAGGGTTTTTTAATCTATATATTTTTAACAATGTGACTATTATGGAAATGTTTTGCAAGACTATAGAATGTATAATCTATATCAAATTGCTTGCCTTCTCAATGGGGGGGGAGAAGGGAGAGAATTTGGAACTGAAAGTTTTGAAAACAAATGTTAAAAACTGTTTTTACATGTAACTGGGGAAAAATAAAATGCTAAATAATAAAAAAAAGAAGTGATAGTAAAAAGAAAAAAAGGCATTTCACTTCAATGTAAGGAAAAACTTTCTGACAATTAGAGTCATACAAAAGTAGAATAGCTGCCACAAAAAACATTGGGTCTCATCACTGGAAATATTCAAATGAAGGTTAGATGATATAGAGCAAAGCCCATAGGGCAGTGAGGAAAAATTCAAGATTTAATATGCATAGATATATCATATTTAAATTTCAGCACTATAATGATAAGGGGAAAGTATTATAAGCTGCCAAAAGAAAGGCAGAAATCACTTACCAGAAACTATTAACTAGGATCACAGGATAATCTTATAGAAAAAAAGGTAAAAGCACAGAAACTAGAATACAATATTAGCAAAATTAAGAAGCATGGACCATGAACCCAGGTTTGTTTTCCCAGCAATATTCAGCCGGCTCTATGAATAAAAGAGATGGACACTTGAGAAACAAACTACTTTGAAAAATTTATGGGGAGACACACCAATTTCAAGGAAGCCTTTAAACAACAAATAAGCCTTCAAGAAAAAAAATAATAAATATTTAAAATAACCAAGACCAAATGTTATTAACAAAATATGAAATCCCTTAAAGCAGGGCTTCTTAAACTTTTTCCACTTATGACCTCTTTTCACATTTCAGCAGTTTTGGTTTGCATTGTGTGGCCTAAGGACATGCACAGTGCAAAGCGCACATGCTTTGTGTTCAGAACCAAAGCTGCTGTGAAGTTGCATGATGCAACACCGGCAAGTGCTGCTAGAAACTCCTCGAGTTCATTACGTGTTTGATTTTTAATTTTTGGTCGTTAGGCATTCAGAAATCTTTTACTGTTGCCAAATTCTTCATGACCTCATATAGGGTCATGACCCACAGTTTAAGAAGCACTGCCTTAAAGCACTATATTTGATAAATTATTAAAGGTTTCAGAAGTGTTTCAGAAAAACAGAAAAAAGGAGAGAAAATGTGAGGAAGTGGAAGAAGGCAATGTAATTTGAAAGCAAAGCTCTTATCTTTGATTATGAAGTCCAAATTCAATTAACCTGCATAGTTATTAATATGAGAGAGGAACTTTGTTTAGAGTGGTTTTGCTAAGTTTTGGGCTACTAATAGCAATTGCAAGAACTAAAAGGTACGTATTTCCCTCCAATAAAATACTTAAAGACAAATTTAACAATTGTGATGCTAAATGTAAATGGGCTAAATTCCACAATTAAAGACAAAAGGGTCACAAAATGGATTTTAAAAAATAAAACCCACAATATGCTACTTCCAGGAAATATATTTAGTAGAAAAAAAATCCATATATTTCAGAATGAAATATTGGTCTACAATTTATTATGCTGTTGCCAAATCACAAATAACAGAAGTGACACTGGCAGCATTAAGCAAAGTTGAATTAATGACAGAAAGTAGTAAATGAGATAAAACAACATGATTAACGTTTCTTTAGAGGATGAAAGTACATCAGTTTTAATTTCATAGGCATCTAGTACTGCATCAAAATTCATAAAGGAAATCCTCAGATCAATACAAGAAAAAAAAGATTTAAAAATTATATTAGCAGATTTTAATATCCAGTATCTACTACCAGCATTTGAAAAATTAAAATGATAAATAAGAAATTATAAAGCTAAGCAAATTCAAACAAATCAGATATGTTAAGAGGAAACAAAGGGGCTAACAAATTGAATCTTTATTTTCCAGTGTTCAAGACACTTCCACAAAAATTAGTTACATTTGGACCACAAAAAAGACAAAGGCAAATATAGAAAAGCAGAGGTTTTATACACTATATACATAGACCAGAACAGTAAAACTAGTGAAAAATTATGATGTAATTAAAATGGCACGGACCCTTTGGAAACTTTTAAGTATTAAATAATTACTGTGGGAAAGAAGAAATTTTAAGTAATAATAATAATAATAGTAGATTACATCAAATATAATGACAGTACAGATATTATATGTCAAATCTACAACAAATAACAAAAATAGTGCACAAAAGGCAAATAGATAGCCATGAATGCCTACATCAATAAAAAGGTAGAAGAAAAAAATGAACATATTGAATTCATACCTAAAATACCTACAAAAATAACCAACCAATGAAACACACACATGCAAAAAGATATAACCAAGATCAGAACAGAAATCAATATAACAGAACATATTTTTAAAAGTTGAACTGATAAATCTAAGAACTATTTTTGGAAGACTCTAACAAAATTGATAAATGATTCACAAGAAAATCTAATTAAAAAAAAAAGTAAACCCAAATTGCCAAAATTAAAAATGAGAAAAGAAAGGTAAGGACAAAAGAAATCAAAAAAGTTATCAGAGATTAGTACACACAGCTCTATCTAGAAAATATGGATATATAGACGTGTAAAGTACTCAAATTAACAAAATAAGTAGTTGTGATCAATAATATGCCAATAGCAGGAAAGATTAGGTCATTAAAGAGCTGCCCTGCAAAACAACACTGGGCCTGAAGAGGTCCTACCAAATGTTTAAAATACATATATATATAATTCTTATACTCTAAAAACTGCCTTAAAACATAAAGAATTATGGTGGCTACCCAAATCTTTTGATCAGGCAAGTAGGCAAAGATAAAACTGAGAGAGAGAAAAATACCGTAGACCAATATTTTTCATGAATATTGATACAAAAATTCAAAACAGAATACTTGCAAATATTTTTTAAACTATCCATCATGACTAAGCAACATAGCTAAATGGAATGAAAAGCTAACAATACCAGGAAAATAATCAATATAAGAAATCCTATTAAGAGAAAAATAAAGATCACATGACCATGCTATTAAATTCAGAAAAGACTTTTGATTAAAATTCAAGCTTCTTTTCTTTTTTTAGTTTAAATATCAGAATAGAAAGATCTTTTTATAGTGATAAAAACACATCTCTAAAGTTATGAGCTAACATCATATAAATTGAGAACCACTGGAGGCAATCTCATTAAATACATTTATTAGGCAAGGGTGTCTATTTTCATCACTCTTATTTAACACTTTTCGGAACCTTTAAAATAGCAATAGTTGACAAATCAACAAGCATTTATTAAGCACCTACTTTGTGCCAGGCATTTGTGCTAAGCGCAAGAGATATCCAAAGAAAGGCAAAAACAGTTCCTGCTCTCAAGGAGCTCTATTTCTGTGTGACTCTGGGTAAGTCACTTAACCCCAATTGCCTCACAAAAAAAAAAGCATTTCTCCACACCCAGACTAATAAATGCAAATAATTAAGTACAAACAAGATGTGTGCAGTATAAACTGGAAAGAATCTCAAAGGAAGGCTCCAGCATTAAGAAGGTTTTAGTACAACATGGGGTTTTAGCTAAGACTTATGGAAAGCCAAGGAACACCAAGAGGCAGAGATGAGGAGAGAAAGAATACCAGGTATGGGGGACAGTCAGTGAAAATGCATTGTCAGGAAGAAGAGTGGTTTGGGGTGTTTCTGAAAAGGAAATAAAAGGAGGCTAGTGTCACTGTATTGAGGGGGGAAAGTATAAGAGAACAGCAAAGTTGAGAAGGGGGAAGGTTATGGAGGACTTCAAAAGCCCAAAAGAATTTCCTATTTGATCCTGGTGATAATAGGGGGACATTGGAGTTTAGTAAATGGGGAAAGAGTGTGGCATAGTCAAATCTGTGCTTTAGGAAGATCAATTTGACAGCTAAGTGGAAATAGACTGGAGTGGGGAGAGACTTGAATCAGAGAGACCAACCAGCAAGCTATTGTAGTAGTCTAGGCATGAGGTGATACAGGACTGCACAGGGTGGTGGCAATGTCAGAGTAGAGAAGGGGACATATACTAGAGATGTTATAATAGTGAGATCAACAGAAGTTGGCAACTGATTGTACATGGCGGGGGCAGGGGGGGTGTGTAAGAGTAAGAAGCCAAGGATAACACCTAGGTGGTGAGCCTGAGTGATTAGGGCAGTGGTGGTACCTTGGGAAGTAAGAGAGAAGCTGGCAAGAGTGGAGAGTTTAGGGGAAATGATAATGAGCTCAGTTTTGGACATGTTGAGTTTAATATGTACACAACATTCAGTTTAAGATGTCGAATAGGCAGTTGGAGATGAGAGCATAGAGATCAGGGCTAGATAAATAGACCTGAGAATCATTGGCATAGAGATGATAATAAAATGCAAGGAAGCCGATGAGATCACCAAGTAAAATAGATAGAGGGACAAGGGAAGAGGACCCATGCAGAGCCTTGAAGGACACCCATGGCTAGCAGGTGCAACCAGGATGAAGATAAGGAAAGGAAACAGAGAAGGATTGGTCAGACCAAGAGAAGGAGAACCAAGAGAAAACAGAAAAGCCAAAGAAAAGAGAATGTTAAAATGAGGGTGATCAAAAGTGGTCAACAGTATCAAAGGCTGCAGAAAGGTCAAGAAGGATGAGGACTTAAAAAAAAGTCTTTTGCCAATTAAGAGATCATTGTATACATAAGAGTAATCAAGTGACTAAGCATTGGCAATTTAAAAGTTAAAATGTCTATTTGCTAGCAGCATGATAGAAAATGTTAGTCAACTAAAAAACAATAGCTGCATCTAATGGTTGATTGTGGACAGAGAGGCAGCCTTGGAGTCAGGAAGACCTGGGTTCAAGACTTCCTTTGGACACATGCTTGCCCTGTGACTCTAAGTCAATCACAACTTCTTGGTGTCCTAAGCGACTTTCTAAGATCACAGGTTACAGAGCAGTTACTCATCTGCACTGATAGAGATAATTTACTCAGATGGAATTCCCTATGCCAGTGAAAAGGCAAGTATTGGCAAACAAACAATTAAACAAAGAGATTAGATAGCTAGATAGATGAACAAATAAACATTTAAATAAATAAATGCCTTTAGTAAAATAGTATGATAAAAGCCAGTTCCACAAAAATTGGTTATTTTTCTATATACCACCAAGAATCAAGGCAAACTAATGGAAAGAAAAGGTGGAGTTTAAAATTATCCAACCTACAATAAAAGAAACTGAGGCAGAGCTCTGAGCCAAGGGCACTCGTCACCTCTAATGAAGTGGACCCCAGATCTCCTCACAATCTGAGATGTCTCCTTCCCCCAGGGCCTTATTTTTAGAAAGCTTGATACCAGATTTGATACCTGAACACTCTAGAGGGAATACACAAAATATAGAATCCTATTAGTTGACAGACCTTGCTTCAAAAGCTAAAAATTAAGATGGGCAAGGCAAAGGTCATGTCCAGGGACCAAGGGGTCATAAGATGCTCATGGTGGGCAAGAAAGGGTGGTCTGAAGGTACAAAAATAAGCTGGGGGACTTTGGGGGACTTCCCAAAGAATCAAGGCAACCCACCCATGCTGGGTTTGGATGTAGAATTTTGAGTAAAACAGGGGGCAGCTAGGTGGTGCAGTGGATAGAGCACTGGCCCTGGAGTCAGGAGGACCTGAGTTCAAATCTGACCTCAGACACATAACATTCACTAGCTGTGTGACTCTGGGCAAGTCACTTAACCCCAATTGCCTCACAAAAAAAAAGTGTTTCTCCACACCCAGAGAAAGAAATATGGAGTCTGAATGCAGATGGAAGCATACCATTTGCTCTCCTTTTCCTTTGTTTTGTTTTATTACTTCATCCTCATGGTTCCTCTCATTAGTTTTAATTGTTCTTTATATCATGACTAATGTGAAAATATGCTTAACTTGAATGTATATGTAGAACCTATATCAGATTGTACTATGTCTGGAGGGTGCAGAAATAGGAGGAGGAGAAAATTTAAAACTCAAAATCTTATGGAAGTAAATATTGAAAACTAAAAATTGATTAATTATCAAAAAATAGAATTTTGAGTAAAACAGGATAGAGATATCTTTGTCAGCATTCTTGTGGTTGCACAACTGAGCTTCATAACTGGTAAACAAGTAGTGAACATTACATTAAAGTTTGAGGCTGGCTATAAAGGCCTAATAAAAGAATCTATCTTATCTAATTACTCCTATATGATTTATATAAAATATCAAACTGATTAATATTTATTGGAATAGAGTAGGGGTCCAAATGAATCATTTCTCAAAAGAAATAAAATGTCAAATATTTCCATATTAACTTATCAGGCATACAAGAGATTTATACAAAGACAACTTCAAAAAGATTTTGAGAGCAATCAAGGAAGAACTGAACAGGAGTAGATATCTCCACTGTTCATGATTAGGTTGAGCAAATATAGTAAAAATGGCAATGACATATATTTGAGGCAATACCAATAAGTTATTTTATAGAATTATGAATTTTAAATGTATAAATGATTTTAATATCTTTTTAAAATAATAAAACTAGAAAAACAAAGAATCATTCATTTGCCTTGTTTATGGAGAGGAAGGAAAATTTTTCCATCAAACAGAGAGAAATAACTGGAAACAAAATTGATAGACTGTATTATACAAAGATAAAATGATTTTGTGCAACAAAAAATTCTATTTCTAAAATGAAAAGAAATAGACTGAAAAATGAGCACTAAATATGTCAGAAGAAAATCTGATATCCAGCATACATAAGGAATTAATACATGTCTATGCTTCTAATAAATCGTATTCTCTAATGAAGCAATAGGCATAAAAATACATACATATATTATATATATATATATATATATAGTCATACATACATAGGGCAGCTAGGTGGTAGATAGTTGATAGAGTTGATAGAGTGCCAGGCATGGAGTCAAGAAGATTCAACTTCCTGAATTCAAAGCCAGCCTCAGACACTTACTAGCTGTGTGACCATGAGTAATTCACTTAACCCTGTTTGCCTCATCTATAAAATGAGCTGAGCTGGAGAAGGAAATGGCAAACCACTCTAGTATCTCTGCCAAGAAAACCCCAAATGGGGTCAGAAAGAGTCAAACACGACTGAAACAACTGAACAACAATGACTTCTGGCTTCTAAGGCCAGCTTCCTATCCACTACATTACATTGCCTTGTGCATATTCATATGTGTGTGTCGTGTATATATGCATAAATATGCACGCACAGCTAGCTATATCCAAGGAATAATCACTCATCTGGTGGCAGCATATTCAAATTACAGGCAAAGTATCTAAGAGGTAAGAAGCATGCTCTTGATGCTGACCTTGCAAGCCTAGATAAACAAAGGTCCATGGGTCCAGATAAAGAACAATGTCCTAACAATGTTGAAGAGATTTCTTTGCAATCTAGGGATTTCTCTGTCACGGAAAGTGCTCAAGCTGAGGCTAGAAGGATTATTATAGCTTTAGATCTGGTAGAAACCTTAGAGATCATTTAATACAATCCCCTTGTTTTGCCAATGAGGAAACTGAGGCCCAGAAAGGTTAAGTAATTGACTCCACATCCAGTCCTCCTATCACTATAGTGCTTTGCTGGAAAACTATTTGTTAGGGATTTTATGGAATGATTTTTTCATATGTCATAAGAAGTTGAACTAGAAGACTGCAGGGGTCCCTTCCAACTCTGAAAGCCCATGATTCTTTGAGGAAACATCACAGGCACAGCCTGAAAGGTTTGGTTAATGGTGATATATGGGAGAGACACAGAGCAAATAGGGGTCATGCAACCACCAGCCACATCCAAGGAGCCAGAAAAAAAAGAAGGGAAAAAAAAGTAAGCTATGTTTCCCTGCAAATGATGTGCTGTGACAACTTCGGCTCCTTAATAACCCAGAAACACACACATACGCACATAGTAACAGGGTTTAATTAACACACTAGAGAAAACAAATGCTAATAATTGATTACTGCATGAGAATGAGGCATGAGAGAATTACGGAGCTGAGTTTTCTCCTGGCAAGCTCCCTTTGCAGCAGTGATTAGCACATCATAGTTTCCCCAAAAGAATCGTGCACAAAAATGCTCCCCATCCGAATTGATTCTTACCTTTAATTCACTGGTGATGTAAATAGACTGTCTATTAAAAGAACAATCGAATCTCTGAGTTAAAAGGTACTTTAGAGGTCACTGAGCCCATCTTTTACATGAAACATGGATCTGCTTCTATAGTTTCTCCAATCAGTGGTTGTCTAGGTTCTGCTTGCACAGAGAGCAACCCATTGCATCTAGCAACCTTTTTTCCTTATTGTTGCAATACTCTTAATTCTCTATTTATCCAGTATATTCTAGTTGTTCGTCCCTTGATTGCTTAATTTTTATTTCCTTGTCATTTCTTTAATTAGATCCTCTTTCATCAGCCATTACTTAAATAAGCACAGTCTATGTCTTGTCACCACTAACTTAATATTGATTGATATTGATCAATAATAGCATTGATATAATGCTTTAAGTTTTGCAAAGTGTTTTACAAATATCATCTCATTTTATCTTCACAACAGCCCTAGGAGGTAAGTGCTATTATTAACCTCATTTTATAGATGAGGAAACCAAGACAAAGGAGTTAAGTGGCATATTTCCCAAGATCACAGAACTAGTAAGTGTCTGAAGCCAATCTGAACTTGGGTCTTCTTGACTTCAGGTATAGCACTACAGTAACCTACTTTTGGTTACTATAATCTTAAGATCAGAATTCTGGAATCTCAGAGATAGAAGGGACTAGAGTTGTCATCTAGTCCAATCTGCCCATGAATAGAAATATCCTCTCTAATATAAAGTAACCATCCAGCCTCCCTTTGAAGGCTACCAATGCTGGAGTCTTCACTGACTCCTGAGATAGCCTATTCCATTTTTGAAATAAATGTAACAAGCAGAAAATCCCACTTTACATCACAGCCTAAATCTTGGCAACTTCTATTCATTTTTTCTAATTCCATTCTAGAGGCTCAAGGAGAACCAAATGAGTCTAGTAGATAGAGTGTTAAGCCTGGAGTCAGAAAGACTCATCTTCCTGAGTTCAAATCTGGCCTCAGATGCTAACTGTGTGACCCTGGGCAAGTTACTTAACCCTGTTTGCCTTGGTCCCTCATATGTAAAATGAGCTGGAGAAGAAAATGACCAACTACTCCAGTATCTCTGCCAAGAAAATCCCAAATGGGGTCATGAAGAGTCAGACACAACTGAAACAACACAAATACATCATTCTCTCCCTTGCCCTTTCCCATTTACACATCAAGTCCAAACTCAACTTCTTCAGTGCCTTCCAATAACATATTTACCACCTTGGTCACTCTCCTCTGAATACACTCTAGCTTGAGTTGGAAGGGATCCTAGCAGTGGTCTAGTTCAACTTTCATAATCATGAAAAACCCCTCCATAATGTCCCTAACCAATAATTATGCAGCAGAGCACTGTAATGGAAGGAGGACTGGCTATGAAATCAGAGGACTACTCCCAATGGACTCCACACCACACATCCTTGAATGTAGTACCAAGAATGGAACCTAATACTCCTCCATATGTGATCTAATCAGGGCAGAGTACGGTGTGATCATCACCTCCCTCATTCCAAACATTATGGCAGTCATCCTAGCATATTTTGGCTGCCAAATTAAAGGATTGACTCATAGTGAGTTTGAATCCAACTCTTACTCTGACTAAGTGCTAATAACTCTCCACCCTGGAGCCCCACAAAAGTTAACAGAGTGAGCACTCTCCCATCCCCATCATCACCCCAACTTCACCCTAACTTTAGAACCTTAGAGTAAAGAAAACTCCTTGGAAGAGAAAAAGTATGGGACAGAGGACCTCCTGGGAGTGATGCTTCTACTTTCAATAGTCTTGTTCAAGTTTCTGGGGGAGGAATCTTCCTGTGCCATTATTCACTGTAAGCCTTAGAAATACAACTTCACATTTTTGGTCCACATCTCTGTTGTCTTCCTAAGATAACAGCCCCTTAAAGGGAAAGAACCACATCTTTGCAATTCTGTTTTGGACAAGCCTAGCCTAAGTATCTAGGTGGTGCAATAGATACAGGGGCTCAGCCTGGAGTCAAGAAGACCTAAGTTAAAATCCAACCTCCAACATTTTCTAACTATGTGTCCCTGGGCAAGTCACTTAACCTCTATTTGCCTCAGTTTCCTCATCTATAAAATAGGGATAATAATAACACTTACCTCCCAGGGTTGTTGTGAGGATCAAATAAGATCTTAATTGTAAAGCACGTAGCACAGTGCCAGGCACATTGTAAACACTATATAAATGTTAGCTATCATTATTATTATTAACTCTAAGTAATGTAAACCTTCAATAAATGTGTTATATGGCCACAAGATGGAATATTCCATTGTTAAGTTAAAGTACCTAAAAAGGTTGAGGGAGGAGAGCCGATGTCTACTGAGGAATATGAGAATCCTATGGTACTTGCATCTGAAATCAGAGATTGCATCAGAAGGCAAAAACTTGGAAAGGAAACAGAGGTGGTAGGAGGGAGTGAAAGCAGATTTTCATTAATGGAAAAAAAATAATTTATTTAAAAATCTTAATGAAAGGAAACAGAAAACATTGGTTGTTGTATAAGAAGGGGGAGTAAACTAGGGTGAACTACCTTGAGTAGAGAAATGAATTGGAATAGAATAATGTCAAAATCAAATACAAATCTTGACTTTGCCATTTACTACCTATTGTAACATTGGGGAAATTATTTGATTTTTCTGGTTCTCATTTTCCTCCTCAAGTCCCTTCCAATTTCAAATCTGTCATGTTATAATATAAATTGTTCTCCTGGTTCTGCTCACTTCACTCTGCATCAGTTCATATATAGTCTTTCCATATCTCTCTGAACCCATCACTTTATTTCTTACAGTAAAATAGTATTCCATTACATTCCTATACAGATTTGTTCAACTGTTCCCCAATTGATGGGTACCCCTTTAGCTTCCAATTATTTGCAACTACCAAAAGAGTTGCTTTAAATACATATAGAATCTTGGAGATCAAATTTTTCTAGAGTAGAGTCAGAAAATTGTTTTCTGAGATGGAAGACCACTTGAAGGAAATGTTGGTCAAAGGCACCATTATCAAATTCCAGTCTATATGCTTCAACTACAATGGTAGTATGAAAGAATACTGGAAAGACCTAGATTTGCATGGACTAATAAACACTAAACAAAAAAAAATTAAGTAAGTTGAATAATTGTATCATACCATAAGGTAAAAATGCCCTGAACACTATCCTGGAAAGCCAATGGTTTTTAGTGTTAGCTTTGCACATTAGGATCTATCAGGCACCTGTAGCAGAGGAAGAGAATGTGAAAAAGAACTTTTAGCTTCCCAGTGGGATCATACCACTGTAGCTGAATGTCTACAGGGATTTCTAGGACCCTCAACATTTTAAGATAGCTCACAGAAAAAATGGTTAGTCACATGAATTCCCTTGTAGTGTTAGTAAATCTGAATGTTCTTAATGTACTTGGAAAAATTCTGGGAGAGCATAAAGAAAGGTTAATGAAGGTACTAGATCAGATGGAAGATGCTTATCTAAAGTTGTCAATCAATAAAGGCCATTTCTACAGAGCTTCCACTAAGTATGTGAGTCACATAGTGTCTCAGCAAGGAGTAAGTACTGATTCCCAAGAGGCAGAAGTGTTTCATTTGGTCTCATCCAAAGAATTGTAAAAAAGTTCATCATTTTTGGCTTCTATGACACTATACTTTCTTGGTTCTTTTCCTACCAAAATAACTCTACCTTCATAGGAACATAGAATCATTGGTATCCTATTGCCCGTTAATTGTGGGCCTCCTCCAAGACTTTGAAATACAAAATATGCCCATCGACTGACACACACACTATCCACCTCCATGACTCCCTGGAATTCTGGGACCACTTCTCTCTGTATATTTTATTCCTTGGCAATATCATCAGCTCCTATTTATCATACCTATGCAGGTAGCTCCCAAATCTATATATCTAGCCCTAATCTTTGTTTTCATTGCAAGTTACATATTCCTAACTACCTGCTAGACATCTCCACCTGGATATCCCATAGTTATTTCAAATGTAATATCCCTCAAAAAGTTCTTACTATATTTTTGCCAGAATTTATCCCTACTCCAAACTTCTTCATTTACATTGATGATACGGCCATTTTTCAGTCACCTAGTTTCACAACCTGACAGTAATACTTGACTCTTCCCTTTCTCTCAATGCCCAAATCTAATAAGTTGATAGTTCTTGTTGATCCCAACTTGACAATATCTCTCCCATCCATCCCCATCTCTCTACTCATATGACCTCTCCCCTCTTTTGAGCCCTCATTCTCTCTTATTTTGGATTTTCCAATCATATATCACATTATTTTCTTTCATACAGTTTCCATTTCAATGAAATTAGGGTGGAGAACAGGTGATTTCATTAGTGTAAGGAACTCTAGGCAAAGAAACCTCTTCTACTGATGCAGAGCAATTACTGATCTTGACCTTGTACAAGTATCAAGTTGTATGTGATACTGAGAAGTTAAATGACTTGTTTAGCATAATACATTTAGCATATGTCAGGATTTGACATCTGGGCCTGCTTTGTTCATTATAGCCCACTGCCTTGCATATTGTTCAGTCGTTTCAGTTCTGTCTAACCCTCTGTGACCCCATTTGGGATTTTCTTGGCAAAGATACTGGAGTGCTTTGCCATTTCCTTCTCCAGCTCATTTGACAGATGAGGAAACTAAGATAATCAGGGTTAAGTGACTTGCCCAGAGTCACACAGCTAGTAAGTGTCTGAGGCCACATTTGAACTCAGATATTCCTGACTCCAAGCCCTGTGACCCATCCACAGAGCCACCTAGCTGCCCATATAGTACTACCATATGCTTTGCATATAACAGGTGCTTAACATTTCTTGAATTGAATTGATTCAATGGCTACTGACCATTGTGAAGAATGGTCATTTCTATACATCTCAATGAACTTACTTGTGGATATATGGTCAAGAAGGACTGAAAGTAGAAAAGAAAGGGGGGTAATCTAGCCTAACCACCCAACACCATCACAGCTACCATTTGGAGGTCAATGTGATAAACGGGAGTAGACCATTAAAGACTCAGCTAACTGACTCACACATGCATTAGGACTGGCTTTTCTAGGTCCAAATAAGCCCTTTGGTTATAGACTGCCACCAGCCTAAAGAGTTTGGAAGCAGTTTTATACCAGGGGAGCACTGAATGCCAGATGCCTAATTTCATTTGCCAATAGAGGACTCAATGACAGTGAGACTAGTCATCCCACCCACAAACTGGAGTATTTGACTTAGAAGAGTAGATTTTCACTGATAGAGTCCAAGACTATGTGTACAGAGCCTACTCTCAAGTTTGGACAGACAACAACCCGTTGATATATTTTGACAAACACTAAGACGTGTATTGTCTGATCAAAGTGGTACTGACTACCTAAGTTGGACACGCATTACGATCCAAAGAAGAGCAATATGGATGCAGATGCCCTATCCCATGGGCCCTGGGCATCAGAAACCTTAGGGATCTCCATATGTACACCATGAAACAAGCCAGGATGCTAACCCACAAAATGTGCAGCTGAGAGGCTCTGATTTCCTTTGGAGAGTGAGCCATCTATCTATCGACATAAAAATCATAAAGCTGGATCAATCCCACGCGCCCCTTTAGTCTTTGGATGTTTGTCAGTGAAAGTAGCATTAATATAAAGATCTATGAAAATGGACACAGGCCAAGAAAAGGAAATGCTATCCTTGGAGACTCAAGCTTCACTCCTTAAACAGCAGCCAGTTATTGTAATAGTCGAAGAAGTTATGTGTGTGTGTGTGTGTGTGTGTGTGTGTGTGTGTGTGTGTGTGTGCAGAACCATACTAGACCATAACTAATTTGAGATGAAGTATAAAAAATTCATTGATGCTACTCAAGACCTATTGCAGCACGGCTATGAAAACTCTCTATAATCATTTTAGACACTCAGGCCAAGAGGGTGATGGGGTGCTTGAGTGCTTATGTTTGGGTGCTTGTACTTGGACCCCAATATCTCCCTAGTCTCAGAAACACTGTCTCTGCAATTCCTCCCCAGCCCAACGACACAGTGCCTAGCAATTACTCACGAGTGGACCCTAGTAAGACCCTTATCTCTCTCCTTGGTGCAGTAACAAACAGTACCTGAAGGAATTATTAGTTTGAACTGGCTTTGCATTGGGTCATAAAGATATCTTACCCACTGAACTATCTATTCTACCACCCTACCTCATTATCTACATCCTGGACTCCTCATTATCTGTATTCTAACCCTAAGACATACGTATACTCCCCACATCTATCTTGTCAAACAACACGTTGACTGGTGGCAGACTGGACACCTCTCAGTTACTCCTGACTACTAGTGAACTTAGTGGTGTAGCAGGCCTAAAACCACACTTCCGTGTGCTTATCCTAGTGGGCTTATCCTAGTGAACTCTAGGTAAAATGCCTGCATAGTAGATATAAGAAGTGTATGTTCCTTTAAGAACTGACCATTCCTTAACCACTCCCTAATCCCTCCCTGAATCACCTAGTTAGCATATTTGACACATGTTTTATTATATTTTATACTATATAAACTTGAACTGTACCCCTTTAAGATCGCAAGTTCCTTGAGAATCCGTGCCCACTGAAAAGCGTAACAATAAACTTTTTGCCAACAAAAAATGCTTGAGTTTGTGAACTCATTCCAGAAGACCTGTCCTGTACTTCAGTCTTTGAGGGGTCTCAATCTCTCAGACCTCAACAAGAGGACTTTGCATCTGGTAAAGAACAGGACCCGTTGGCCCATGATGGCAGCAGATGTATATTAGAAGAGTGAGGCTTATATTTGAATATACTCAGAAAAAGTGCTATCAGATCACACTGTTAATCTGAAGAGTATAAGCCCCAGTAAGCCTCAAAACCTAGGGTATATAGACTTTTTAATCTCTGGAAGGTGATAGGCAAAATATAAGCAACATCTAGTGTTAGCAGACCATTACTCACAGGCCTAACCCACCTAGAACCAGAATGCTGCTACACTATAGCTAAGGTGTTGTGAGAGAAGTATTTTTTGGTGTGTGACTTTCTTGTCATTCAAGATTTTGAGGACTAGGGCCTAGATGTACAAAAAATATTCATAGCAGCTCTTTTTGATGCAGCCAAAAATTGGAAACTAACGGATTATTCTTCTATTGGAGATTGGCTAAACAAATTATGGCATGCAAATATAATGGAATATTATCATGCCATAAAATATAATGAAAAGAACAACTTCAAAGGAAAATGCAAATATCTCTATGAACTGAGGCAGAGTAAAGTGAGTAGAACGAGAAGAACAAGTTATACAATAATAACAACATTATATAGAAAAATAACTTTGAAAGACTTTAGAACTCTAATCAATAGGATGATAAACCACAAGTCCAGAAGAATGAAGATTAAACATGCCATTTACTTCCTACCAGACATAAAGGTAATGGATTTAAAACACAGAGAAAGACACATCTTTGGGCATGGCCAGTGTGGGGATTTGTTTTACTGGACTATGCATGTTTATCCCGTAGGTTTTATTTTGGGGGGTATTTTGTCATCATTGTTTAACCAGTAGGAATCTAGATGTCTACAACTACATTGTCATCCTTGAGGAAACCTGCAATGAAATCATTTGAATTCATACTACTGAACATGCTATCGACCCTAAGGCCTAAACAGACGGTTCAGTGTGGTCAGGGCACATGTGTATATGTATACAGACAGTTCTCACTCTACAAAAGTGGACCATTCTACAGACCTCTGGGGAAGGGAGGAAGGGAAGTAGGAAGGGGGCCGAAAGCTGATGGAGGGAAGGAGCAGGCCCTTGGTTTAAGGACACATGGGGTGGAGGACAGAAAAGCAATAACAGGGGTAGTACGCAAAGGACAGAAGATAGAGGGGACCAGGAGCCAACAAGTGGGCGGGTGAGCTAAGCAGGACAAAAATCTCTCCAGCCTGTTATTCTGCTTTTACTTGAAGGGTTTTTTTTAGTTAGTTTTTTTTTGAGGGGAAGGGAGGAGGCCACAGAGTGCCAAGCTCAAAGGCAAGGGGGGGGGGGGGGGGGGGGAGGGAGAGAGAGCGTGCATGTGCACAGAACTATATAGTATAGTTAACATAGGTGATTTTTTGAAGTGCAGATTTCTTTCAGAATTCTTTACATAAAGTCAAATTGCATAAGGTGAATTTCTTAAAATGAGAACTGTCTGTATACAGACAGACAGACAGACAGATAGATAGACAGATAGATAGAGATAGAGATATATGGACTATTTGTGCACAACGGTGGTAGAGCCTTATGAGCTTGTACTGGTCTGATCAGCCACAGTTGGACACATTGTTACACTGACCCAACATAGTGATGTCATCTTCCAATTTGAAGGACAACAACCATATAGAAAGAGAATTGTATCTTTCATGTACAATAAATACACATATAAATTTATTATGTGTGTATGTATAATGCCATTAAAAGTGTTGCCACAAAATTTACTCTATACCTGTTGATATTTAGGGGAAAAAATCATGACAGTCTATGAATCTGCACTTTGGAGTCTTAGGAAACAGAGGTGATGTGGAGATACAAACAAAACATCCCCTGAACTCCAGGACAGCATTACCAAAAACTGACTGGACATTTCAAACTTGATGGGCTATAGATATCTCAAACTCAACTCGTCCAAAATTGGACTCATTCTCTTTCCCCAAAGACCCACCCTGCTTCTGAAATTCCCTCTCTTGGTTGAGGATACCACTAGACTTTTGGTCATCTGGGTTCACAACCTTGGAGTTATTCTCCACTTCTCACCTTACCTATCTAATTAGTTGATAAGTCTTGTCCATTGTACATCCAATAGCTCTCACACTTCCCTTTATTTCCACTTGTGGCTGTAATATCAGTCCAGATCCCCCCCCTCCACCATCACTTCCTACTTTCACTGTTGCAATAACCTCCTAATTTTTCTCTCTGCTTTAAAGCTCTCTGCTTTCCAGACCATCTGCCACTCAGCTGACAAAATAATATTCCTAAAGCCCAGACTGACCATGTCATTCTTTGTTCAATAAACTCCAATCATTCCCAATCACCTCTAGAATTAAATACTTACTCCTTTGTTTGGCTTTTAAAGCTCTTCCCAATAGTATCTCAACCTATCTTTCTGGCCTTATATTACCCCTCTTCACACACTCTGCTGTTCAGCCAAACCGGCCTTTTTGCTGTAATCACAGACAATATCCCTTCCTCATGCCATTATGCAGGATGTCGCCCCTGCCTGGATACACTGAGAAACATGATTGTTAATAACCAATTACGAATATATCAAGGGGATGCAGGTTTTCTTCCTCTCTGTTTCCTCATTCAAAGTCCAACCTCTCAAGGGCATTTCTGACCCTGCCCAAAGAATTCACCCTACCCAGACCATTCTATCTAGGTGGAATTCTTACTCACCATTGTTCATTGTTCATTGACTAGGTGTAGGCTAGATCCTTTTGTATAGATTGCCTGAGGCAGGAGCAGTTTGGCTTGAGATGAGTCTCTCTTTGTAGAAGAGTGACATGATCAAAGTCACTTCCCCAGGCCCTCATTAGAATAAGCCCACATCTCATTATAATATTCATTTTCTCATTAATTGTTAACCAATCAGAGTTGATTTCCTCCTGTCAAGAATATCTACTCTTCCAAAGGAATATAAGTGTTGAGCAGCCTCCGTGATTACTCTGGTTTAGGGGAGAAAGCCAAATGACCATCATCTTATTATGTGCTAGCCATAATTAATAAACTTTATTATTAACTACCCAGAAATTATGTCTCTTGGACTTTTCATTTGTCACAACACTTTTGCCTTTCAGAATCCCTAATTTCCTTCAAAGTCCAACTTAAGTACCACCTCTTACATATTACTTCTCTTGATGCCCCAAATTACTTTGTATTTAATAAGAATACATATATGTGTGTGTGTGGATGCATATATGTGTATGTATACACATATATATAGTATAGATTCTTTATGCTTATTTTGCATATACTTAAATATGTACACTCTGTACATGTCTCTCCTAGAAAATAGAAGCTTTGTGAGGGTAGAGCAATTTCACTTTAGTCTTGGTATCTCCAACACAGTGCCCAGTACCTAAGTGCTTAGTAAATGCTTGTTGAGTGATCCATTGAAGAGGCCTACCTCCATCACAGAGGCCACAAACACAGTCTGACTAATTAGAGATTGGAGATAGTAATAGTCATCCTTTGTCATCCATGGGCTTAGAATTGGAACTGAAGCCAAAGGGTTTGAGAATACTGGGGATCCAAAATGAATAGTGGATCACTGCAGAAATGCTGTGACCATCCACTTAGTGAACTGCATGTCATGATGTCTCAGGGTAAATGGTGAATAGAATTAATCATGCAAATAATGGCCTGAGCCCTGCCCAAGACAACACTTGGTCTTCAAAGACCATGAGAGCACAAATCCAATAGTAAAACATTTAATTCAGCAAAAAAAAAAAAAAAGAAAGAAAGAAAGAAAAAAACAAAGTCACCTAGACTATAGCCTACCCAGAACAGAAGTATACAAGTTACCCAACCATGGGAATAGATAGCAGGCCCTGTAACCTATGTGTGACAGCTAGGTAGCATAGTAGATACAATGCTGGGCCTAGACTCAGGAAATTCTGAGTTCAAATCCAGCCTCAGATACTTACTAGCTGTGTGACCTTGGGAAAGTCACTTAACTCTGTCTCAGTTTTATCATCTGTAAAATGAGCTGGAGAAGGAAATGGCAAACTACTTCAGTATTTTTACCAAGAAAACCCCAAATGGGGTCATGAAAAGTCAGACATAATTGAAAATGACTAAGTAAAAATATAATTTATGTACCTCTAGATACCTGACACATTTCCATCTGGTCCTTGCTAGAAAGCTGCCAATGATGAGGAACTCACTACTTACCATGGTGACCCATTCCATTTTTGGTGATCTCCAAGTATCACCAAGCTCTACCTAAAACTCTATTTAAGTACACATCCCTGTAGCTTCTACCTTTTATTTCTGCTTCCACCCTCTGGGAACCAGGAGGACACGTTTCATTCCTCTTCTGCAAGAAAACCCTTTAAGTATTTGAAGTCATGATCATGTTCTCCATAGGTTTTCTCTTCCCTAGACTAAACATCCCCAGCTTGTCCAACTGTTTCTCATCTCATCTTGAAGTTTCTCTATTGTACCCACAGGGCAGCCTGAAGTTATCCACAGGAAGCCTGGATTGTTCATTTAAAATGAATTCAGTATAACAGTTGGCCATTCTACTATTTAATAAAAGAAACCAATAAGACAGTGGGCTTTGTGAAGCTGTTAGGCTGAAAAGAAACATCCCAAGAAGAACATATGCAGTGGATGATAAATAAGTCTACGGTTCTGACAGGGGAGCTGAAACATAGGAGATTTAAGAGTATCAAAGCAATGACCACCTCAGAGACTGGGGTGGCTTAATGGCTCTATTCCGTTACCCACGTGAGAAGTTTTCACCTGGGTGGAGGTGGGGATAAGGAAAGGGTCATGAATGGATATGCAGAAAATTAGAACAGAAAATTGGGCAGGTAACTAGTCAGACAAGCCCTTGGTCACTACCCAGAAATCTGAACCAAAGACGGAAGGGGAAAGGAGTGGAAATGAACGTTTTTGTTATTTTTTAAAAGAATAGGAGACAACCTTAGCAGTAGGTGTTAAAGGAACGAGCCAATAGATAAAAAAAGATTGAAGGGGAGTGTGAGGGACTGCCTGATGTTGGCTGAAGGGGAAAGTTTCAGTCCTTGTTTTATGTCATTGCTGTTGTTCAGTCATTTCAGTCATATTGGACTCTTCATGACCCAACTTGTAGGTTTCTTGGCAAAAATACTGAAGTGGTTTGCCATGTCTTTCTCTATCTCATTTTTACAGATGAGAAACTGAAACAAACAGGGTTTAGCGACTTGCCTAGGGTCACACAGCTAGTAATTGTCTGAGGCCAAATTTGAATTCTGATACTTTCCACTACATCCTGTTACTGCTAACACAAATCCTTTTTCAGCCATTCATTCCCTTGACACCACTCTCTGAAATGAGAAAACACCTACCTCCAGAGGAAAAAAGTCATGCATACAAGCTATAATTATGAACTAAGCACTCCTTCCCTCAAAATCTCAGGGACTCAGAGATTGAGACAGGCTCAAGAGACAGACCTGGAAGTCATGGTATTAGGCTGGGGCAGTAGCGTCAGAGCTAATGAGAGATTTGCTTTGGAATAGCAGATGCTTACAGAAGACAACAGGAACCTCTCAATGCTTCATAAAAAAAATCCTACATGTACTCAAGTTAAATCTGCTTACCTTGGTCAAGATCACTCTTTTCGTTGAATTGTTGATTCATGTGTCCTTAGTTTGTGAGGGCAATGGAGAGCAAGCTAGACTCATAACAAGGAAAATGGCAGCTACCAGTTACGTATCTCTCTGTTGCTTTTTTCTGTGTAAATGTGTTTCTCTATGCATGTCTACATGTTTCTATCTCTCTTGATTTTCCTAAAATGGAGGTCTGACCATACTGCAAACTTATTCAATAAACTTCCAATAGCTCTCTATTATGTCCAAGGTCAAATATAAAATCCTATTTGATTTTTAAGTCCTTCATGACCTGGCCCCTTCCTAACTTTCCATTCTTCTTCTACATCACTCCCCTCCACATAATCCTAGATCCAATGACACAGCCACCTTGCCATTCCTTACATCTGACATTCAATCTCCACACTTGGAACATTTTCATTGGCTATCCCCCATGCCCCGAATGATTTCACTATTTATATCTTCCTCCTGGTTTTGCTGGCTTCCTTCAAACCTCAGCTAAAGCCCCATCTTCTACAAGAAGCCTTTCACAGTCCTCAGAAACAGTTCTGTCTTCTGCTTTTACTCTGAAACTACCTCTGATTTATCCAGTATATATCTTGTTTGTACGTAGTTGTTTGTACATTGCCTTCCTCATTAGACCTGAGTTCATTGAGAGCAAGGATTGTTTTTGTTTGTTTGTTTGTCAGACTGATTGATTTATTTTTGCCTTTCTTTGTATCTCCAGCGCATGGTTGGCACTTAAGAAATGCTAGTTGACTGAATGAGTATGCACGTATGCCTCCTTCTAGGATTGCATTTCTTCTCAGTCTCTATCACACATACCATCTAGGAGACCTAGTACTTTGCAGTAGGAAAGCTTTGGATTAAGAGAGCTGTTTGTTTTATAATTAACAGATTAATTATAATCTAGTTTTTTTTTTTCCAAACTCTTTTTCAGGGCCCCAGCATATCTAGCTGAAAGTGGCTCTGAGCCAATCCCCTGAGAAAAGGTCCAAACCTCTGAGAAAAGGTAAAGAGTCTACTTAACTCTAAGCAATGGCTTATCTGTAAGACACAATCAGGCAGCCCCCCCAGCAGCGAGACACTGCTGCTTTCCAAGGCTGGGATCCCACAACTCCCCTCCTTAACAGATTGGGGCATTATTCTTACTGTGAGAAAAAGGGTTTTCATTGGGGATTAACACAGAGCTCTGCCTCTTCCAGCCTAGGACAAAGAAAAGAGTTGTTAGGCGATATTGTAGGAGCTCTGGTTTCTATTCAGTGAAGGGGAGCTACAATGTAGCTAATAGCCAACACTCCCTCTCTTACTGACCCAGCTGTCCAGGCTACCGCACTCCTTCTGTACACATAATACACGCCATTGGAGTTAATCTCCCACTAAATGTCCCCATGCTTCCAGCACTTCAATTATATTCCCCTTC
This sequence comes from Vombatus ursinus, assembly GCF_900497805.2. Lineage (NCBI taxonomy): Eukaryota > Metazoa > Chordata > Mammalia > Diprotodontia > Vombatidae > Vombatus > Vombatus ursinus. Next base: position 2,406,445 of record NW_020955176.1, read on the forward strand.
CCCTTCAAATGTATGCTTTGGATGAAATTTAAATCATTATATTTCTTTATCCTTTGGAGTTTGAAAGCACCTCAGAGATCCTCTAGTCCAGAAGTTTGGATTCAGTCAAAGGGCCGCACTTGAGGACTTAGAGGGCCACATGTGCCCTCCAGGCTGCAGGTTCCCCACCCCTTCGTTCCAATCCCTATATTTAACTTGTGGGGAAACTAAGGCTCAGGGAGGAGTGACTTGCCCAAGTAGACACAAGTTATTGGCGGATAAGGGATTAGAACCTAGGGCTACTGAATCCCAGCCCAGTATTCTCATGTCAGCTCCAAGCTGCCCCTTAACTATTTTTGTGCTTTAACTCCAACTTTAACTTTCTTTTTTTTAAATGAATCTAACAATCAACAAGAAACACAAAAATTTCAATATGCAACCACTATCCCTTTCTCAGAAGACCTAATTCACCCAGAACTCTCTTCCCTTTCTCACCTAAAGAGAAAGCCATCAGGGGTCTGCCTGGGTTTTTTCCCTCCATCTCTCTGGAACTAGAAAAATTATTAAATTGACTTCTGATGGACAGACCAGAAGCTCTCTAGACAGCTAATTCCCCCAACCCCCTGGAGAAGCAGCATTTACTGTGCCACTGTTCTCAAGCCATCAATCTTTTCCTTTCTCAAAAGCCGCCAGGACCAGTCCTTCCTTTATCCTTGAGGCAGTGAGGATCAATAAGCTTAATAAACAGTAGGTAATTTAGTGCTGAGCGGGTTGGATCAGTATAATGGCCCAACACTGTCTCCTTCCCATCCTCTCCATAGTCAATCCACATGAAACAAAGAGTTAGGGAAGAAGGCCCTTTGGGCCTGACTGAGCAGAGGAGCTTGTGGGATTCTAGAATCTCAGGTCTGGAAGGGACAAGGTCATGTTGTCCAAACCCTCCTTGAAGGGTGAATCCTTTCTGAAATATCCCCAACAATGGAAACTGTGCATCAAGTCTCCATTTGGACACCTCCAGTGACAGAGCATCCACAGCTTATCCACAAGGTAACCTATTCCAGAAGGGGGCGCTGTCCTCCACATACTCTAAGGCCCAATCCCAATGGCCTACTTGTGGTTCCTCACACATAATAAAACATCGCCTATCTCAATGCATCTCAGTGCACTTTGCCTTGGCTGCCCCCATCCCAAGCCTGGAATCCTCTCCCTCCTCACTTCTGTGTCTTGGAAACACCAGTTCCTCTCAAGGTTCACCTTAAGTGCTACCACCTTCAAGAGGCCTCTCCTAATTTCTCTAGTTGCTAGTTGCATGCATCATCGCATAATTTTTTTTCCACATGTATTCACCTGTAAAGTTGTCATATTTCTCTAGTAGAATATAAGCTCCTCGGGGTTAGAGACTTTATTATTTGTATTTGCCAGCACTAGGCACATAGTTGGCAATCATCAAATATCTGTTGATTTGGGGGACCTAGCACATTCCTCTGAATGGCCTCAAAATGGTCTTTTTTAAAAAAGTAAGTTATGCTCTTTAGAGTGTGTCAACATCATCACATTAAATTTGTTAACTCCTCAAGGATAGAGAAGGCTGTTTTGGTAGAATCACAGACTAGTAGACCCGGAAGACACTTTAAAGATCATCTTTATCCAATCCCCTAAATTCAAAGAAGAAAAAAAAATGAGATCCAGAGAAGAAAAGAGATTTGACCATTAGTTCCTACACACAATGAATATTAAATAGGCTATCACATAGGGGCAGCTAGGTGGTGCAGTGATAGAGCACCAGCCCTGGAGTCAGGAGGACCTCAATTCAAATCGGGCCTTAGACCAGACACTTGACATTTACTAGCTGTGTGACCCTGGGTAAGTCATTTAACCTCAATTGCCATAAATAAATAGGCTGTCATGAGGCAAGCAACAAGGCTTTGCTACCTATTCCAATGGGATTCAAAGACTTGGGACCCTCAGGTGAAGTCTGGTAAATGATGATAGACAGGACTGTTATTGTCCTTGTCATAAAGAACCTTGGAGAGTTAAATGATCCTAGCTTGAAATCAGCTTCTAAACTGTTTGCCCTGTTGATTCTCGCTGCTAGCTAAGTTTGGGACAGGATCCTAGCATCTTGCAGGATGTCACTGGAGAGATTTACTTCACCATTGCCCCAAGTTGTAAATATCCTCTACGTGGTCAGTGAGTGGACTGCTTATGTAGCTTCCATACTGCTTAGCTCTCATACTGCTTCCTAAATGAAGCCTCGCCTGACCCCAGTTAATAGTGTTCTCCTCGTCCAAGAGAAATTACTTTGTATATATTGAATTGTGTGTCCATGTGCTGTATTATTCCCCACACTAGTAGACTGTAAACTTCGTGAGGACAGACCTTTTCGTTTTCATCTTGTATCCCTAGCACCTAAACATCACCTGGGATTCATTTATTCATGCATTCACTCACTCAACAAGCACTTTTTTGGGCAAGTTAGAGTTAAATTTTATTTTTTAAAGACATATCAGTGTGAAGGCTGTTGTTGCTTAGCTTGAATAAGAACATAAAACTGTGGGTTGGTCTTTAACAGACAGCACACATGTCATGTTAGACATCCATTTGATTTGTTTTTTTTTCCAATTTTTTAACATTTTTATTTAAGGTTTTGAGTTTCAAATTCTATCCCTTCCTCCCTCCCCTATCTGAGATTGTAAGCAATGAGATATAGGTTATATATGTGCAATTATGTAAAATATTTCCATATTAGCCATTTTGTACAAGAAACCTCAAATAAAAGGAAAAAAATGAAAGAAAGAAAGTGAAGAAAGCATGCTTCAGACTGTATTCAAACAATATCAGCTCTTTCTCTGGAGGCAGATAGTATGCTTCATCATTAGTCCTTTGGGATTGTCTTAGATCATTGTATTGCTGAGGATAGCTAAGTCTATGAAAGTTGGTCATCACACAATGCTGCTGTTACTATTTTCAATGCTCTCCTGGTTCTGCTCACTTCACTCAGGATCTGTTCATTTAAGTCTTTCCAGGTTTTTCTGAAATCATTCTGCTTGTAATTTCTTATAGCTCAATAATATTCCATTACAATCATATACCACAGCTTGTTTAGCTATTCCCCAAATGATGGCCATCCCTTCGATTTCCAATTTTTAGCCACCACAAAAATAGCTGCTGTAAATATTTTTGTACAAATAGGTCCTTTTCCCTTTTTTTTGAATATCTTTCAGATATAAACCTAGTAATGGTATTGCTGGATCAAAGGGTATCCACACTTTTATAGCCCTTTGGGCATAGTTCCAAACTATTCTCCAGAATGGTTGGATCATCAAAAGCACTTATTAAGCACCTACTATTCTATACATAATGAGATAATATTTGTAAACTACTTAGTACAGTGCCTGGCATGTGGTAACTGCAATATAAATTTGCTAATTTCCTACCCTTTCCCCTATACCTGGGGGGAAAATAAAACAATTTTTTTAAAAAAAATTGTTTTAACATGTAATTGGGGGGTACATAAAATATATTAAAAGAAAAAGTAATGGATTGAGAGTCAGAGGAACTGGATTCAAACCATATTTTTCTGACTTTGGGCAAGTCACTTAACCCTCTGGACCTCAATTTCCTCATTTATATGGAAGGGAGTTGGTCTTCCCAAGAAAAACTTGGCAAAGTCCCCTACATATAAAAGAGGGTGTTGGACTAGATGGCCTTAAAGATACCTCCTAGCTCCAAATATAAGAATCTATGTTCTGGACACTATGCCAGACACTAGAAATACAATAACCAAAAAAAAAAATGCTCACCTGTTCTATTGAGGGAAAACAACATGTTCACACACTATAAATAAATAAATAGATAAATAAATGCAAAATAGATACAAAGGAGGGACAAAATTATTTCTGGGGGGAGAGGTCACCAACATCTGCAAGGTCCCGACAGGCTTTCTATAGCAGCTACCCAGCCACAATACTAGGTACGTGAAGTATTTACTTTCCTATAGCGTCGCTCCCCAAGATGACTTAACTAATGATCCTTTGAGAGGTGCCAGGTCAAAATTTTTCTTTTCTACTCACAAGCTCTCCCGAGCCAGCAGTATCAACTCAAGTGATGAGTAACTGACTGATCAGACACAGACTCAACTAATTAGTTTCATTTCATCATGAAGAGTATAAATGAGTTATTATCTGGAGGTTGTTTTCTCTACCACCATCCCAAGAAGCTGGCATGATTTCCTTTGCTGTGACTTTCCAAAGAATTTCTGCCAGGATCTTCCACCTGAGTCCCCCTATCTCCCTCCAGGTCCTCCCAGTGGAAAATGTACAAAAGTTAAATGATCCATTAAAAATAGAAAGGCTCACTGCTAATGAGAAACTGTCCCACTAGAGTTGGATGCCCACCTCCCACAACACACATCATCATTGTCATCATCATTGTCATCTCATACATAACACATTACTGCTAATGATACAACTAAGTATTTTAAGCTCAGAGTTGGATGCCTTAGACCTTAGATCCTTTAATTATTAAAATTAAAATTAAATGAGAGGGGTGGAGCCAAGATGGCAGAGGAGAGGCAGCAACCCAGTTGAACTTTCTCAAACTCTGAATGACTTTAAAATAATGCCCCAAATCAAATTTTGGAGCAGCAGAGCCATCAAAAGGTCAAGGAGAGACATTTTTCCAGCCTCAGATAACTTAGGGGTTTGACAGGAAAGGTCTATGACACTGGGATAGGGGCCTGCCTGGAACTCACCTAATGGTAGCACCAGTTGAAGGTCTTAGAGGCACCCTAAGAGCACTGGCAGCCCCAGTTTGGGGAGCTCTCAGCCCCAAGACAGTAAGACAGTGGGACAACTGGTCTGAAAAAGAATATAGAGGATCCTTTGCTGGCACTGGGTACAGTTGGTGCTGACTGGTAACTCTATTGTCCATATATAGTTATGCGTCAAAGTTCTAGGGAGGAAAGGAGAACTTATAGTCACAAGGGAGCAGAGGCCCAGGCTGCAGCTTCAGAGAGAAGCATTAGTGATTGACGCTTGAGGCTACAGGAGAGCAGGCAACCTGGTCACAGTTCCGGGGGTCAAGAGGAGCACTAGTGCTTGCTGCTACAGGGAATCAGGGTCACTTCCTGGGTAAAGATCAGAGTATAGATCAAAAGAGCAGTGACCATACCTCTCCCTGGATCATACCACCTTGGAAGTACCAAAAACTTGCAGACCCTAAAAACTAGCTCTGAAAACAGCAGTATGAAAAACTTGAAGCTTGGGATAACGCCTCTCCACCCCCAGGTTAGCAAAGTCCAACTTTAGCATAAAGTTCAAAGTAAAAAAATTAAAAGTAGACTGGAAAATGAGCAAATAAAAAAAATTGACTATAAAAAGCTACAACAGTGGCAGGGAAGACCTTAAATTCAGAGGAAGACAACCATGTGAAAACAGCTACAACAAAAGCCTCAAAGAAAAATAATTGGACCCAAGCCCAATAAGAATTCCTGGAAGAGTTTAAGAAAGACATAAGAGTGGTGAGAAAAAAGAAATGAGAGTGATACAAGAAAATTATGAAATAAGAATTAACAACTTGGTAAAAGAGGCACATACACACACACACACACACACACACACACACACAATACTGAAGAAAATAATACTTTAAAAAACAGAACCGGCCTAATGGTAAAAGTGGCACAAGAATTCATTGAAGAAAAGAACTCCTTAAAAAGCAGAATCAGCCAAATAAGAAAAGAGGAAAATAAGGAAAATATTTTCACTGAGGAAAATAATTTCTTAAAAATTAGAATTGGGCAAGTGAAGACTAATGATTCCATGAGAAATCAAGAAACAATAAAACAAAGTCAAAAGAACAAGAAAACAGAAGAAAAGGTAAACTATCTCATTGGAAAAACACCTGACCTAGAAACTAAATCAAGGAGAGATAATTTAAGAATTAAAGATAGAAAGCAAAATAGAAATTTAAAGAATTCACTGATTATCTCCCCCCCAAAGACAGATTCCAAAATAAAAAATCCCAGGAATATTATAGCTAAATTCCAGGACTCTGAAGTCAAGGGGAAACTATTGCAATCATCCAGAAAGTAACAATTTAAATATGATACAACCACATTCAGGATTACACAAGATTTAGCGGCTTCCACCTTAAAGAAGCAAAGAGCCTAAAAAATTATATTCAGAAAGACAAAGGAGGTAAGATTACAACCAAGAATAATGTACCTAACAAAACTGAGTATAATCCTTCAGAAGAAAAGAAAAGGGTGGGGGGATATTTAATGAGATAGAAGACTCCAAACATTCCTGATGAAAAAATCAGAGCTGAATAGAAAATTTGACATGCAAACACAAGACTCAAGAGAGGCATAAAAAGAGAAATATGAAAGAAAAAGTATAAGAGATTAATAGAGTTAACTTGTTTACATTCCTATATGGGAAGAACATATATGTAACTAACTCCTAAGAACACTATCATAATTGGGGCACTTTGAGTCTACATAGACAGAGGGTGTGAGTATGAGTTAATTACGTTGGGATGATTTTTTTTTTTAAATGAAGAGGTGAGAAAGAGGGATACATTGAAAGAAGGAGGAAGGAAGAGATAGAAAGGGGAAATTTTTCTCACATGCAGATACACAACAAAGAGTTTTCAAAGTGGAGGGAAAATAGGGTGTCTGGAAATGCTTGAACCTCATTATCATGAAAATTGATTCAAAGAGAGAAAAATATATATACACACTCAGTTTGGTATAGAAATCTATCTTACCCAATAGGGAAATAAAAGGAGTAAGGGAATAACAGAAGGTGGGAGGGATTATAAAAAGGAGGATAGATTAAGGGAGGAAGTGGTCAGAAGCAGAACAGACTTTTGAGGAGGGACAGGATAAAAAGAAGGATAAACAGAAGAAAATGGAATGGAGGGAAATACATAATCAGTTATCATAACTATGAATGTGAATGGGATGCACTCACTCATAAAATGGAAGCAGATAGCGGAAGGAATTAGAAACTAGAACTGAACAATAAGTTGTTTACCAGAGACTCATTTGAAACAGAAAGACACACAGAATTAAAATAAGGGGCTGAAGCAGAATCTATTATGCTTAAGCTGAAGTAAAAAAGACAGTGGAAGCAATGATAATCTAAGACAAAGCAAAAGCAAAAACGGACCTAATTAAAAGGGATAATCAGGGAAACTACATTTTGCTAAAACATACCATAAACAATAAAGAGATATAAAAAAAATTACAAGTTTCTCTGATAAAGGCCTCATTTCTCAAATATGTAGGGAACTGAGTCAATTTTTTTTTTTAAAAAAAGAGCTATTCCCTAATTGATAGTCAAAGGATATGAAGAGGCATTTTTCAGGAGAAGAGATCAAAGCTATCTATAGTGATATGAAAAAATGCTTTAAACCACTAATGATTAGAGAAGTGCAAATTAAAACAACTCTGAGGTACCACCTCACACCTATCAGAAATGACAAGTGCTGGAGGGGATGAGGGAAATAGGTACACTAATGAATTGTTGGTGGAGTTGTGAACTGGTCCAACCCTTCTGAAGAACAATTTGGAACTATGCCCAAAGGGCTATAAAGTTACTGTGCATGCTCTTTGACCTAGCAATACTACTACTACTACTAGGTCTATATCCCAGAAAGTTCAAAAGAACAGGAAAAGGACCTATATGTACAAAAATACTTATAGCAGCTTTTTTATGGTGACAAAGAATTGGAAATTGAGGGTATGCTCATCAAGTGGGGAATGGCTGAACAATTTGTGGCATGACTGTGATGAAGTAATATTGTACTATAAGAAATGACAAGGAGGATGGTTTGAGAAAAACATGGGAAGACTTCTAAAAGCTGATGCAAAGAGAAATGAGCAGAACCAGATCATAATACACAGTAACAGCAATATTGTAATGATGATCAACTGTGAAAGACTTAGCCACTCTGATCAATGCAATGATCCAAGATAATTCCAAAGTACTCATGAAGAAAAAAATGTTATTCACTTTCAGAGAGAGAACTGATGAACTCTGAGTGCAAATTAAAGCATAATTTTCTTACCTTCTTAATTTTTCTTGCCTTTTTGACATGGTTAATATAGAAATATGTTTTGCATGATTTCACATGTATAATTGATGTCATATTGCTTGTCTTCTCTGTAGGTAAGGGAGGGAGAGAATTTGGAACTCAAGAATTTTTTTAAAGATTTTTAAAATAAACAATATTTTTAAAAAAAAAAGAAGAGGGAAGAAGAGAAAAAATTAAATGAGAACTCAAAAATGAGATTACCCTGAGTTCTACAGTTTTTCTAAGTTTAATTAACACCTACTGCACTTAAAAGCTGTGTGACCCTGGGAAAGTCAACTAACCATTTGCCTCAGTTTCCTCATCTGTAAAATAAACTGGATAAGAAAATAGCAAACCATTCCAGTATCTCTGCCAAGAAAACCCCAAATGGTATCACAAAGAGCTGGACCTGATGGAAACAACTGAACAAGAAGAACCTCAATGGGCCAATTCTAGTTTAATGTTTACATGAAAGGAGTACCTGCTATAACATACTAAACAAGTTGTCATGCAGCCTCTGCTTGAAGATATCCAAGGAGGGGGAATCCATTATTTCTTAAGACAGCCTGTTCTACTTTCGGACAGCTCAGATTGTTAGGGTTTGTTTTTTTTTTTTCCTGACATGAAGCCCAAATTTCTCTCCTTGCAATTCTCCCACTGTTCCTGGTTCTATCATCTGAGGCCAAATGAAACAACTTGATCCCTCCTCCACTTGACAGTAATTCAAATACCTGAATTCAGCTATCATCTAACCCCCAATCTCCTTTCCTCCAACTTAAACCTGACAAGTCTGTTTAACTCATCCTTATGTGCCATGGACTCAAGGCCCTTCATCATTCTAGCAGTCTTCCTCTGGACATTTACCAGCCTATCAACACCATTCTTAAACCACAGTGCCATAGAAATAAACACAGATGAGATCTAGAGTATAGTGGGACTACCCTATTCCTATTCCTGGAAGCTCTGTCTTTCCTGATGCTGCCCAAGATCAAATTAGCTTTTTTTTGGCTGCTTTGTCATACTGCTAATTCATATTGAACAATCAGATAAAATCCTTAGATCCTTCTAAGAACAATTGCTATCTAGGCACGCATGCATGTGTCCCCCATCTGATACTTGTGAAATTATACTTTTTGGACTCAAGTGAAAGACTTTACATTTATCCTTACTGAATTTCTTGTTAGAGTTGGCCCAGTGCTCTAGTGTGTTAACATCCTTTTGTATCTTGATCCTGACATCCAATATATTTGCTATTCATCCCAGCTTGATGTCATCTGTAATACATGTTGCATCCCTTTGATATTCCCTCACAGCCACCTTAATACAACCATCATTATCACCCTCTGGATAATTACAATAGCCTCCTAACAGGTTTTGTTGACTGTAGTACCTAACTAAAAGCCCACCATTAATTCATACTTCCTATTACTGTACAAAAAGTCTAGCTTAATACTTAAATGTGATCAATTCATACCTTTGCTCACACATCTTCCTTGATTCCTTATTCCCTAGCTAGAAAAATTCAAGCCCCCTTTCCCTAGAATTCAAAGTCATCCACAGTCTGACACCACCCATCTTTTGAGCTTAGCTCATATTACTCTTCTCCATGTACTCTACCATTCAGTTCCATGGGGTGTTCAGGAAGGCTTAGGACCTCTAGTGTGAGGGCTAGCTGAGCCCTTTTCAGGCTACTCATTCACCTTGGTGTCTACCTGTCACCCAACTCTCACCTGTGGCTCCAAAAAGCTATAGCAAAAAGCTAAAGCAGGGGCAGCTAGGTGGCACAGTGGATAGAGCACCAGCTCTGAAGTCAGGAGGACCTGAGTTCAAATCCTGCCTCAGACCAAACACTTAACACTTACTAGCTGTGTGACCCTGGGCAAGCCACTTAACCCTAATTGCCTAAAAAAAAAAAGTGTAAAAAAAAATTTTTAAAAAAAGCTAAAGCAGCTATACCCAGTAAATCCATTTTGGCAGATGGACTAAACCAGGTTGAGGGTAACTGACAGGCCTAAAACCCGTTGGTGAGTTAGGGAGGGTGTCTACTCCAAGCATGTGAAGACTTCCCCTGGTGGAATGGGCAGATGAGAATAATCTGTTCTAATGGCCACGAAGGCAGCTGAAGCAGGTGCTGCGGAGCGCTGAGAGCTGGTCAGACATCAAAGATGCCAAGGTCATCCACTGCATCCTGGGCCATCACCAGTCATCTGGACTCTGTCCTGCCGCTGGACTGCAATGGTTCTGGAAGAGAGTGAGACTGGCAACCAAGCTTGAGTCACTCTGTCTCACTTAACTCCAATTCACTCTCAAACCAAAACATCTCCCGTGATGTCGTTGGTCCTCTTAGAAAACAAAGGATGAAAAACAAGAATGTCATTTGCTGAGCATACCATCTATACTTGTATTCAAGTGATTGATAAAAGTGCTAAACAGCTTGAAGATAAGTACAAGTACCTGGAGTCCTTCACTAGAGAGCTCTTGCCACATTGACGTCAAATCATTAACAGCTAGTCATTGAGTCTGGCCATTCAACCATTTCTGAATCCATCTGATTGTTTTATCATTCAATCCTATTTCTCCATCTTTCCCACAAAAATAGTATGTGATCCTTTTCCAAAGTTTTGCTAAAATCTAGCATTGTTAAGTCGGTAAACTCTATCCACAATATTCTCCCTCAGTTTAGTAATCTGGTCAAAAAAGAAAATGAAGTTAATCTGGCAGGACCTTTTCTTAATGAAACCATGCTGGCCCTTTTTAATCACTACTTCCCTTTCGAGATCTTTGCAAACCATATGTGGAATTATCTGTCTTGGAATTCTCCCAGCAATTGAAGGCAAGGTCATTGGCTTTTTGTTTGCAGATTTTTTTCTTCCCCCTTTTAAGTTCAGTTGTTTTTCAGTTGTGTCTGACTCTTCATGACCCCATTTTGGGATTTTCTTGGCAAAGATCCTGAAATAATTTGCCATTTCCTTCTCCAGCTCATTTGACAGATGAGGAAACTGAGGCAAACAGGGTTAAATAGCTTTCCCAGAGTCACATAGCTAGCTGTCTGAGGCCAGATTTGAATGCACGTCTTCCTGATTCCAGGCTCAGCGCTCTATCCACTGCCCCACCTAGCTGCTAAAAATCAAGACACTTGCCCTTCTCCTTTTTTGCAGTATCTCTCCTGTCTCCCATGATCTCTCAAATATCACCAACAGTAGCTCAGCAATCACATCTGCCAGTCCTTTCAAGACCCAGGATCTTGGCCAGGTGTCTTGGATACCTCAGGACTTGCATCCTATCTCCTTTGTTCTCTCGGGTATCAGCTCTCTGTTAGTCATTTTTGTTCTATTATTTCCAGTGCAGAGGCCATTCACCTTAGCAGAGAAAACAGAGACAAAGTAAAAAATAAGAATCTCTGCCTTCTCTCCATCATCAATTATCATCACCCCATCTATCCTGAAGCTACAGTCCTAGCCTCCTTTTTTCTACCAACATAGGTAAGAAAAAATCATTTTTGTCATCTTCAGCTTCCCTTACCAGCCTGAGCTCATTCTGAGCTTTAATATTGCTCGCACTACTTTTGCAGGACTGTGTCACACTCACATTCACCTTCAGTTATGTGACCTTGCTTCCATCCTGTGCACATTTTTTTTTAAAATCTAAGTTTGTTAGTGTCTTTCCAGCCTTATCTGTTGCTCTGGTGTAAACAGGATGGGGCAAGTAATGACCTGAGAGAAACATGGAGAGAACTTTGGATTGAGTGTGTAAGGGCATGGGTTTGAAGTTTGCCTCCACCATTTAGTATTATTATTATTTAATTACTTATTCACTATTTAATATTATTAATATCTTTGTGACCTTGAGCAAGCCATGGAAGGAAGGAAAGAAGGAAGGAAGGAAGAAAGGAAGGAAGGAAGAAAGGAAGGAAGGAAGGAAGGAAGGAAGGAAGGAAGGAAGGAAGGAAGGAAGGAAGGAAGGAAGGAAAGAAGGAAGGAAGGAAGGAAGAAGGAAGAAAGGCATTTATTATGTGCCTATGATTTGCCAGGCACTATGCTAGATGCTTTGCAAATATTATCTCATTTGATTCTCAGAACAATCCTGTGAGGTAGGTGCTATTGTTACCTTATTTTACAGTTGAGGAAACTGAGGCAAACAGATGTTAAGTGACTTGTCCGAGGTCACACAGCTAGTAAGTGTCTGAGGCCAGATTTGAATTAAGGTCTTCCTGATTCCAGGCTCAATGCTCTCTCCACCACACTACTAGCTACCTTTGACATAAACAGCATTCTCATTAATTTTGTAGATGGCATAAAACTTTGAAAGACAACCAATAGATTATAGAATTATGACTCAAAATTATCTCAGCAAGGGGCAGCTAGGTGGCGCGGTGGATAAAGCTCAGGCCCTGGATTCAGGAGGACCTGAGTTCAAATGCGGCCTCAGACACATGACACTTACTAGCTGTGTGACCCTGGGCAAGTCATTTAACCCTGATTGCCTCACCAAAAACAAGCAAACAAATAAACAAACAAAATTATCTGAGCAGGTTGAAAATATGGGCTTTAGCTAACAAAATAAAATCCAAGAAAGAGAAAAAGGAAAGTCCTGAATTTAGGTTTAAAAAGATTCATTGTATAAATAAAAGGCAGAGACCTAACTTGGCAGTAATTCATATATGAACAAAACCTAGAAATTTGAGTTGACTGGCTACAAGCTTCATATCTGCTGATAATGTAATATGATTGCTTAAGATATGCTAACCCAATAATAGAAATATATGTCAAAATTATGGTAAGGAATAGTTCCCTGTACTCTGTGCTGGCATGAGGAAACACCTCCTTTCTGGGCCCCAGTTTCCTCATATGTAAAGTGAGGGGATTAGACTAGATGATCTCTAAGATCTCTCCCTGTACTATGTATATAATCCCACGACAATCCTCCCTGAGGGATGATGAAAATCTAGGAACATCAGCCCTAGGGTCATGAGGTATAGAAAAGTTTAGGAATACTCTCAAGAATGGAGAAGTTGATTGTGGAATAAAGGATTTAAATCCAGTTCATGGATTGCAAGTCACAACATCACTTTCCTGATGTCATTGGTCCTCTTCGAGAACCAATGGATAAAGAACCAAAGGATAAACAACAATAACAAGGGAAGTCTAGTTGTAATACCTCAAAACTACATTCCTTCACATCTAGAAAGAATTTTTGGTACTACAGATAAGCTTATTGTTGCTCAATTGTGTCTGACTCTTTGTGACCCCCATTTGGGGTTTTCTTGACATTGATACTGGAATGGTTTGCCATTTCCTTCTCCAGCTTATTTTACTGGTGAGGAAACTGAGGCAAACAGGGTTAAGTGACTTGCCCAGGATCACACAGCTAGTAAGAGTATGAGGCCAGATTTGAACTCAGGAAGGAGAATCTTTCTGACTTCAGGCCTGGCACTCTATCTATTGTGCCACCTACCTGCCCCACAGATAGGCTGCTATCTCAGTAAACTCCTGCTCTTAAAAACTGTGTCTGGTCCTGTCTGTGGGGTTGAAAAGAAGAGTTTTTGGTCCCCAGGTCACAGGGGTGCTAATAAATATTTAACTGACTCTCTGAGGAGAAGAAAAAGTATAAGGATACACTTTTAAGTTTAATTTGCATTACTGACATCTTCCTATTACTTTCTTAAGTCTAGACAATCAACAAAACAGTAAATCAGTCCCTAATTTATAGCGTTTGCAAATTTCTGAGTTGTGAATGTGCTCGAAATGGAAATTTAACAATTGTCTCTTCTGAGCCAGTAGGAGCTGGCTCCAGCACACCTCTGCCCCAGAATAATTACTAATTTACTAGTATTGGTGAGTCAAATTGATTCTGGACCTTATTTTCCTGACTTCTAAAATTAGGAGATCAGATGAATTTATTTGCATCTCTAAGCAACCTTAACTCCAAGGGATTGTGGGATATTTGGCAAGATGCAGTTCTATGCACAGCAACAAGGTGAAGCAGTAATACCCTTGAACAGAGTTGCTCTGTGGCCATCTAGAAATGGGGAGGGGGAGTTTCCCAGCAAATCTTGGAAGTAAAACCTAGCAATGGGCTGGAAGTGACCAACTTCCTCCACAGTTTAGTTCCAGACACCATCATTTAGAAAAAATAAAAAACAAAACACACTGAAAACCTAGAATGCTTCCAAAGGAAGACAATCAGAATATTGAAAAACCTCTCGTGTTAGGAGGACCAGTTCATGGAATTGGTGCTATTTAGCCTAGGAAGAGAACCTGGTGTGGTAGTTGTGGGGAATAAGATTAATTGTCTTCCAGTACTTGAAAGTACTTCAAAGGGCTTGCCTGCAGAAGAGGCATTAGGCTTTTTCTGTTTGACTCCACAGAGCAGAAATCAGAGCAATGGGTAGAAGCGAATTTTGGCTTGATATGAAGAAAACTTCCTAACAATTAGAGCTGTCCAAAAGTGGAATGAGCTCCCTCAGGAGGTCACGGATTCTTCCTTACTAGAGGTCATTATACAAAAGCTGGGTGGCCACTTGAGAGGAATGTTATAGTGGGGATTCTTTTCTTCAGATATGTGTTAGAGTATGCAGCTTCTGAAGTCCCATGTGATTCTATGATCAATAAGCTTATGACAATATCACAGATTTAAAACTGGAGGGAACCTTAGGTTTATTCTAGTCCAGTTCTCTTTTTTGCTAAATGAAGAAACTAAAACCCAGTGAGATTAAATGAGGTGATCAAGGTCATGCAGAGACTAAGTAGTAGAATAAGGATCCAAACTCAGGTCTTCTGCTTCCCTGTCCGGCATACTACGTCCCATCAAGAGGCATAATTGTTCACAACTATTCAGTAATAGCTACAAAACTCAGGGGTGTCTTCTCTGGGCTTTCTCTTTGAAGGTCTCATCCCAAACATAAGAATTCCCAATGGCCTTTCTAAACCAGGATACACTAAGAAGGATAAATACCGGTTTCCAAAGTGGTCAATGTGATCTCCAGAATATTCCTTGTCATTTTTCTGACTTTATGCCTTTGCTCTGAAAGCCAGGTGGCACAATGGATAAAGCACTGGGCCTGGAGTCAGAAAGACTCATCTTCATGAGTTCAAATCCAGCCTCAGATACTTACTAGCTATGTGACCCTGGGCAAGGCACTTAACCCTGTTTGCCTCAGTTTCCTCATCTGTAAAATGAGCAGGAGAAGGAAATGGCAAACATTCCAGTATCTTTGCCAAGAAAACCCCAAATGAAGTCATGAAGAGTCAGAAATGACTGAAACTACTGAACAACAACAACAAAAATATAATCTCTATCTGCTTCCTAAAACTGTTGCCTAAAAATTTACTTTTCAGTACTTAAAGTGCTGAATGCATTTGAATTATTATTACTGCTGAGGTGATTATAAGCCTATACCAGTGGATGACATTTCCTGAGTCCATATCTATATATATGCACAAACATATGCATTAGACAGGTGCCACAGATGGCCAATGAGCTGAGCTGAGAATTGAGTAGGAGGAGGAAAGTGAGCTTGATCCCATTTGGGAAATTGTGCAGTGCTTTGAATGATAAAAACTGCTTGATGCTGCAAAAGCCCAGCTCTTTGGTACCAATGTTCTCCCTGTGGTGCCATATGGCTGTAAATCATGATTCTTCTAGAATCAACCTAACAAGTAACCGAAAGGGCAAAAGAAATATATAGGGGGCATGAGAAGTCCCCAGCATGTCACCAGGGATGACCTGGTTGAGGGAAGTGGAATAAGAGGCATTACCAAGGATGTCTGTGAGCAGAAAAGGAGGTAGGTAAGTCATGGGGGAAGAGAGACAACAGATAGGCAGCCCAAGGTGGTCCATTTGGCTCTCCCCCCACCGAGAGAAATTAAATGTACCAGAAGAGCTCTGCTAGGTTGGGTAGAGTCTCTATGGAAGATGTAAACATAAATGAGAAGGCCTGAAGTCATTCTGATTTGTATAAATGGTCAGAGAACCCACACTGATAAAAGCACATGGTCATCAGTATACCTATGAATGCTACAAATGTATTCCCCCAGGGTGCAAACTAGTTTTGTTCATCAACAATCTGCTTCATTTTAATTTCACAACATCTACAATTTTAAAAATCAACTTTGAGTAGAAGCATGGTGAATGAAAGTAATCATGAGAACAAGAGACATTGAGGAATAAGAGAATTCCCACCCAACAATGACATAAACCACTGTAACCAGATAGCAACTGTGTGTGCATCAGGGCTCCCCAAAGAGACGCGGGAAGGCAGAAATGTTCCCAACATCCAGAAAATTCCTTTCTCAAGACTCTAAGGACATCACCCTACTCACAGGAAACATCCACATTGAGTACATTCTTCAAAAGCAGTCCCTCCCCCTTTTCTCTCTCTTTCATCAATGATTTTTCCCATCACCTCATCTCCTCACCCTCACCTTGTTTCCTACTTATCATTCTGAGGAAGGGGAGAATTCACAATGGCAAGCGCGACAAAAAGCCAACCTGGTACATGTCTTCTGACTAGAATGAAATGAAATGCAACATTCCTTAAAAAGCCAATTATTTCCAACCTGTTCCATTAGACTTAGACATGCAAAATGAGCAGGCAACATATTGATTTTCGTGCCCCGTGGCATCTGGGGCCATAAATGTCCTGCTTATCATAATACTCATCTCAATAGCTCTTGCAAATCAGGATCTTTTCCTCGGAGAATGTGTGCCACTAGTTAATAACTCAAGATGGCAATGGCATGACTGCCAAATGTAACAGAGCTGCCCCATAGAAGTAACCGCCCTGCCAGGCCCTCACTCCCACCTCCAATCAGCAATAGCAACCTAACCAAAAGTCAATATACTTTTCACTTTGTGCCTGAGCGAGCAGCATGAAATTCCCTCCCACATGGTGCTTCCTTTGAGGAAGGAGTTGGATTGCTAAGGTGGGCATGGGAGATAACTGGGTGTAGTCAATCCTTTCCTCAATGGTTAGCTCAAATGCCACATCTTCTACGAAGTTTTCCCTGATTCATGCAACAGAAAGTGATCCCTCCTGCTATGATATTTGCATAACCCCTTTGTACCCCTGCTACACATTTTTCATATTCTGTTTTTTATTTTAATTATTTGGGTTCCTGGCATTCCCACTATCACAGCAGAAGCTGGAGAACAGAGACTGTATGCGATTCTTCCTTTGTATCTCCCCTCCCCCAGTGCCTAACATAGTACTTTGTGCATATTTATACTTACTTTAGGAATCTATGGTTTCTTGTGTCCCTGTGTTAACATCCATGCCACTATCCTTCTATACCCTACCACAGTTCCTGGCACATAATGCTTGATAATTGATTAGTAGAAGGTCTTCATGAGTTGCTATAAGTGAAAAATCCATCAACCTATTGCCACCCTAGTGGTGAACCTCTCCAGACTTTGGAGTATTTTCCCATATCTCTTCTCTGGGGCCAAATGGGGTCATTTATAATTTCACAACCTTCCATTTCAATTGTTTTCTAGAGGTGGTTCTTTCCATTTGCATCATTGTAGTCATCGTTTCTGGGGACAGCTAGGTGGCACAGTGGATAGAGTGCCAGCCCTGGAGTCAGAAATTCAAATCCAGCCTCAGATACTTTATGTGACCCTGGGCAAGTCACTTGCTTGCCCCAGTTTTGCTTCAGAAGGAAATGGCAAACTGCTCTAGTACCTTTTCCAAGAAAACCCCAAATGGGGTCACAGAGAGTCAGACAGAACTAATCAACTAAACAACCAGAGTCCCTGCTTCTCTTGTTTTCCTTTCTCTGCTTACTTCTGTTTGTTCATCTAAGTCTTTACATGCTTCTTTGTATTTATTACATTCATAATTTTTTACAACACAATACCATTTCATTATATTCAGGTGCTACAATTTGTTTGGCCTTTCTCTAGTCAATGGACATCTATTTTGT
Source organism: Vombatus ursinus (assembly GCF_900497805.2). NCBI lineage: Eukaryota > Metazoa > Chordata > Mammalia > Diprotodontia > Vombatidae > Vombatus > Vombatus ursinus. The sequence goes on from NW_020955176.1 coordinate 2,424,429, forward strand.
TTCCAGTTATTTGCTACCACAAAATGTTCTGCTGTAAATGTTTTGTTGTATATAGAGTCCTTCTTTTCGTCAGTAATCTCCTTGGAGTATATGCCTAGCAGCAAAATCTCAAGATCAAATAGTATGGACACTTAGTTACTTTATTTGCAAAATTCCAAATTGCCTTCCACAATGGTTGTACCAGTTCACAGCTCTAACAATGCACTCATATGCCTCTCATTCCACAATGAATCTAACATTGAATATCCCCCTCTTTTGTTATCTTTGCTTCTTTTTCAGCTGAGGTGAATAATAATAATAGATGGCATTTATATGCCACTTTAAGGTTTGCAAAGCGCTTTACAAATACCTCATTTTATTCTCACAATAACCCTAGGAAGTAGATGCTGTTAGTGTCAATTTTACAGACGAGGAAACTGAGAGAGAAGTTAAGTGACTTGGCCAGGGTCATGCAGCTAGTGGCTGAGGCTGGATTTGAACACAGGTCTTCCTAACTCCCTCTAGACACTGTACTACCTAGATGCCTAATCAAACATTCAGGGTTGTCTTGATTTGCATTTCTCTTATTATTAAAAATTTGGAGCATTCTTTCATATGGTTGTATATAGTTTGCAATTCTTCTTTTGAGAACTCTTTGATCATCTTCTTTGACCACATATCTATGGGAGACTGTGCCCCCATTCTATCTCTCACACCCTTATCCCCTGGCTCCTGGAAATCCAATTTCTCTTGGGAAATGAGCTGCCATAGTTTTTACCAATATGTCCCAGCTCCATATGCCACTTTTCTCTATTATCTACTAACTATTGAGGCAAATCCTAATGGGCCTGCTCCTAACGACCTGCTCCCAACAGAGGTTCTGTCTTTCCACAGTCTAGCAGAGAATGCCACAGTCAGCTTGGAAGGGGCATCTACGATAATTCTCGAACTTTCACCCAGGTGCTGCATTTCAGATTCTCCTGGGAGGGTGCATAATTACCACCAAAGAGCACAGGCTGATTGTTCCATTCTCTACAAGTGAGGTCTCTCCTAAGGAACGTCGGGACACTGAATGCTTCCTAATTCTCAGAATGCATTTTAATTATCACTGCTTCTTCTGGTGCTGAGCTGTCTCTGAGTTTTTGATTTGCAGTTGAAAACAGGGCTGCCATAAAGCATTCAGGTGACAGCTCCCTGATTAGGCAGTGTTGCAGCAAAACAAGTTGTCACAATAAAGCTGATTAATCAAGTTGCCAGAGTAAAACAAATTAATACCACATAAACCTTTGCTAGAAATTACCTCTGTATCTTGGGATATTTAGGATGGATTTCTTCCATTAGGAGAAACTTCCGTCCTGCGACCAACTTTTTTTGGGGATCACATTGAATTGTGGCCTGTGTTATCTTTGGGCAGTTGTCATGGTGGGGATGGGTAAAGGCGAACAGCTGAGAATTTAAGGGGGGGGGGGGGAAAGGAAGATTAGTACCAGCTGAGGCTCATCACTCCTGCATGGTTAAGGCAACCTTGAAAAGGTGACAGATCCCAGCAATTCCAGCAAACAAGCATCTTCTACAACATCTACACTTTGTAGGTTCCTCTTCGACTTTGCCTTACTCATAACCTGCTGAATGTGTTGATGTTGCTGACCTTCTGAAAACATTACACCTACAGTCAGCTTCCCACTCAAAAGAATGAATCCTGGCAAAGGACTGTGAATTAGACTTCATAGCACCCCAGTTATCCTCTCTTGTTGGAACCACTTTGTCTCTATCTCCTGATCCATTACTCTTGCATGTGAACTTCCTGGCTGGGCTGGGACTCTGACTCAGATACACACGTATCTCCCAAGCTTCTTCAGCAGCCAGGCTGGGTTGTGTCAAGGAGAGAGTCACTGATTCATGTCTTGAATAGTATTATTACTTCATGATTAACTGGAGCATCATTTAGTATGTGACTATTATTGGTTGAAGAATACGAAACTTTGCAAGGTCTGAAAGATTGTAAGTTCTCTGAGGACAGAAACTGCTTCATCTGTGTCATTAGGTCCCCTATTATATGACAGACTTTTAATAATAGTTGAATAAATGAAAAATAAATAAGCAAATAAATCATGTCCTTCAGCTCCACTGGCAGATACAGGCTTCACATAGTAAGGTTTTATTTAATCCTTAATTGACCAGATATATTTCAGGCTTAGCCCTTAAAGAAGTAGAAGGAGGGAGTGTTGACATATGGTGACCTTTCATGAACCTAAAAGTGATATAAAAATGTAAGATATTGTTATTGAAAAGATAATATCAAGACATCCACTAATATCTTCCTCCAATACTTCATTATGGTATGAAAGCCGACCCCACATTCTTGAGAGCTATACCAGGCAAGCACAAGATGTGACGGGTCTTACTAGGCTGTATAAATTTTGAGAAGCTCATGTATAATCTATATGTTTAGGTACTGGGGACCAGCTTAACCACTTTGGAATGGCTCCTCACCACATTGGGTGCAGGCAGGGCAATGAATTTTTCATTTGCAGTGAGATGGTCTCAAAGACCATCTGTTAAACTATAGAGAGTTTGTAAGCTATCCTGGCAAAGGGAGTGATTATACCAACAAAAACTGAGATCTTTTCATTTTTAAAGCATTATCGTTATTACATTATTACTGCCACAGTGAAGGGATGGCTGGCCTTGGCTTCAGAAAGATGGAGGCTTAAGTTCTGCCTTCAACAAATACTAACCATGGAACCCTGAGCACCACCCATAGGTTATTGTGGAACCCATTTAACTCTCAAGTGCTGAAGACAATTCGGAAACAGTAAGTTGTAGGTGAGGTGCCAGTCTGGACTGGCAAAAGGATTTTGCACACCAGAATGAAACTACAGGTTTTGTGTGACACACCTACACACACACACACACACACACACACACACACACACACACACACGACATTGTCAGAGGGATTTTTGAAAGATAATCTCACTAATACATTGTTTGTAGAACTGTAATTGGTCCAATCTCTGGGGGGGGGGGGTGGGGGGATGGGTGAAGAGTGGGGTAAGAAGAGAAGCACTTACTAAGTGTACTTAATAAGGCACTGTTCTAAATTAAGTACTTTACAAATATCTCATTTGAGCCTCTCACAAGAACCCTACAAGGTAATTATTATTATTATTATTATCATTCCCATTTTATAAGTGAAGAAACTGAGGTAAACAAAGGTAAAGTAACTTAGCCAGGGTCACATATCTAGTTAAATGTCTGAGGATGGATTTAAATTCAGTTCAGTTCTTCCTGCCTGCAGGCCCAGTACTCTATCTGTTACACCACCTAGCTGCCTCTGGAAAGCAATTTGGAATTATGCTTACAAAATAACTAAAATGTCTATACTCTCTGACCCATAGATCTCAGGCACATACCCCAGGAAGGTCAAAGACAGGAAAAAAAAGTCAAGTATACATCAAAATAGTTATAGTGCTTCTGTAAAGAGCTGCAAATAAAATAGATGTGCATCGATTAAGGAATGGATAAACAAATTGTGGTATGTGAATGAAATAGAATATTACTGCAGAGAAATGATGAATAGAACTGATGGGAGTAGAAATAATGAATATGAAGGTTAAAAGGAGGAATGGTAAACATACGCATTGATGCAAATTAAAGTAAGAACCAAGGAAATAATACATATAATAACTACAGCAATATAAATTTGTTAAAAACAACAACAAAAATTGAAGCTAGACATTGAATGATTATAATGACCCAACAACCCCAAAGACGAAAAATGAGACTGTAATTTTCTCTCTTCTTTGCAGAAGTCAAGGGTCTATGGGTGCAAAGCATTGTATATAATGCTGGACTTGTTTGATTTTTGTTAAACTGGTTTTTTCCTCTTTATTTTTCATTCGTTTCATTTTTCATTCATTTTATTTGCATTCCTGGGTCAGAAAGAAGAGAAGAATAGATTGAGAATTAAAGTGATGTAAAAACAAAAGATACTGATTTAAAATTTCTTAAGGTACTTTGCTAAGTTATACCAGTAAATGTGACAAACTATTGGTGATAGCCCTGGGTTCCCACATTGTCTTGGTTTCCTTAGTTACCCATCATTCTGGTTCATCTCAGTACTTTGCCCTTACATCAGCCCCTGTACTTGACTTCCCTTCTAACTAAACAGATAGAACTTTGGCAAGCTCCATTCTTAAGACCTCTGTCTCTCCAGCTTGATCTCCAGCCTCATATTCAGGACCAGCTTTGTTGACTCCACTACTGATTTCAGTTTCAGCTTCACTCCCCAAAGAGCTCATAGTGGTATGTGGTTACTAGTAGCTCAACCATCTTTGATCAAACAAGACAATGCCAAATTCCTTGGGAAGGTAGGATACTAGAGTCTCCTTTGTCCTCCATTCTCTATGAAAGACTTTCATCACTCCTCAATACAAATGGGAATGACTTCAAAGGGGTAGGGAGTAGAAGGTTATGGAAGCAGAAAACAAAAAAGAAGCCCCCATTCGATCTTATCAGAATCCACCAAGTTCACCAGTCCATTCTACGACCTTGGCCCTGCTATTGGGTATCCCTGAATGGAAATTAATAATAATAATGACAGAAATAAGTAGCATTTCTATAGTGCTTACCATGTGCCAAGCACTGTGTTAACTATTTACAATTATTACTACATTTGGTCCTCACAACAACCCTGGGAGGTAGGTACAATTATTATCATCATTTTATAGATTAGGAAACTGAGGCAAACAGACTTTAAGTGACTTGCCCAATGTCACAAAGGTGGTATGTGTCTGAAGCCAAATTTTAACTCAGATCTTCCTGCCTGACTTTGGGACCCCCACCTACCCCTCCCCAATAATCTTATACTATCCAGGTGTCAATGTGCATTTAGGGATAGGAACAGAATGGAACACTTTGTTTTTAAGTGTTCTCTGGGACCAAATAACCAGTATACCCAAGTGAGTACAGACTGATGATGCAAATTATTTAATGTGTACAGGGTATCCCACTCAACTTTGGAATCACATATTACTTCAATCAATACATCAATAAGCATTTACCTACTGTGTACCAGTTACTGTGATTGGCACTGGGGGTAGGGGTAGGGAATGGATCCGTGATTTCATTGGTATAGGGAACTTCTAGGTAAGGAAAATTCCTCTACCAATGCAACTTAGCACCTTCTCTACAACAGAGTCTTAGCTGCCTGGAGCACTAAGACTCACCCTGAATCATACAGTCAAGATCAGTCCAAGACAGGACATAAACCCAGGACTTCCTGAATTCAGGGCTAACTCTCTCTCCATGATGTAATGCTACCTCTCAGGCACTGGGGATACAAAGATCCAAACAAGTAAAATAGTCATAGTCTTCAAGGAACTTACATTATGTTGGGGAAAACAACACTCATACACATAAATAAATGCAAATATGTTCAACGGAAATATGAAGCAATGTGGAGGTGTCACTAGAAAGTAGAAGGATTAGGAGAAGCCTCAGGTAAGAGGTTGTTGTTGTTTGTCCTTCGTTTTTCAAAGATGACCAGTGAGGACAGGGTGATGTCTTGACTTGCACATGAATTGGATTTAAGTGAGGCAGAGTTGCACGAAGTCATTAGCCTCTCCCTCTCTTCTAGGGTCATGGAAGTTCAGTAGTAAGACAAAAGTCAGGATGACTGCCAATGATCCAGGATGCAGTGGATGACCTTGAAGTTCTTGATGTCTGACTAAGCTCTAAGTACTCTAGAGCACCTACTCCAGCCATTAGAACAAATTGTTCTCATCTGCCCATTCCACCCAGCACAGTCTTCACATGCTTGGGGTAGGCATCCCCCTAGATCACCAATGAGTTTAAAGCTCTTTGGCTGCCTTCAATGATTTAGCCCAGGGATGGGGAACCTGCAGCCTTGAGGCCACATATGACCTTCTAGGTCCTTGGGTGCAGCGTTTTGACTAAGTCCAAGTTTTACAGAACAAATACTTGTATTAGGGGAATTTGTTCTGTGAAGTTTGGATTCAGTCAAAGGACTATACTTGAGGACCTAGAGGGCCACATGTGACCTCGGGGCCACAGGTTCCACATCCATAGTTAGCCCATATGCTGAGATGGTTTTAACTGCATGTGGCCACTGTGCATGCTACAGCTTTTTGGAGGTAGTGCTAGAAGTGAGGATAGAGGGTATTCCAGGCTTTGGAGAGAGCCCATGCTAAGGCACTAAGTCAGAAGATGGAATGTCTTATAGAGGGAACAAACAGTAAGTCAGAAGATTTGGATGGAATGCAGAGTTGATAAAGGAGAGCAATGTGTCATAAACTGAGAAGGGAGACTGCAGCCACATTTTAAGGGGTTTCAGTGGCAAATAGAGGAAGTTGCATTTTATTCTAGAGACAAATGGGAACCACTGGAATGTCCTGAGCATGGGAGTGACGTGGTCAAAGGGGAGCAACTGCTAGCAGGAAGCCCATTTAGCAAGCTATCGTATTTGCAAGAGAGGAGGTAGTAAAGGTCATGAAAGTGGAGACAAGGGGATGAATATGAAAGATACTATGGATCCTCAGCAGAGAACAGGGTACACAGAAATGGAACATTGCATATAATGTCAGACTTTTTCAATGGGTTGAACTGTTTTACTCATTTTTTTTCTCTTATTCCATTTTTTCTTTCTTTTAAAAATTCTTTGCTATTAGGAATAACTGAAAGAATATAATGTGAAAACAAAAGATCTCAATAAAAATCTATTTTTACAATGAAACATATTATGGAGGTAGAATTTATAAAAAATGGTAACTGATTGAACATTAGGGGAGTGGGTTGGAATAGAGAGAGGAGAGAATTGAAGATAACTCTGAAATGGTGAGCTTGTAATGTTAGAAGGATGGTGATAGCCTTGATAAAGAGGAAAAGAGGTTGCTTTGCAGGAAGAAATCATGAGTTCTGTTTTGATATGTCAGGTTTGATATGCCTATGGGACATCTAGTTCAAAATGTCCAATAGGCAGTTGGCAATATGAGACAGATTAGTGCTGGATATGTTGATGTAAGAGTTATTTGGGAAGTTATGAAGTATTTTTATTGATCCCAAGCTGCTTCCTGCTATGAAAGCACTTTAAAAAAAAAAAAAGCAATATTCTTCTAGTGATGCTATGTGGCTGGGAATCAAGAACACAATTACAACTTACACCTTTCTTTAGGAGTCTGTTGGGTCCAGTGAATCCAGTGTTGGGCTTAGTGTCAGGAAGGCTTTGGATCCCACAAATGACACTTACCATGTAATCTCTAACAATGTCACATGGCCTCAGTTCACCTAATACAACTCTTTAGGATTTATCTTCTATCAGAGTGGGGAACCTGCAAAGTCACATGTAGCCTTCTAGATCCTTGGGTGTGGCCTTTTAATCAAGTCCAAGTTTTAGAGAACAAATCCTTTTATTACGGGGATTTGTTCTTTGAAGTTTGGATTCAGTCAAAGGGCTACACTTGAGGATATAAAGGACCACATGTGGCCTTGAGGCTGCAGATTCCTCACCCCTGTTCTAAGTGGTAGATGGGTTGTGATCCTCATTGACAAAGAAAATTCCCAAACTGGGACTATATATATATGTATATATAATATATATATGTATGATGAATATAATGGAAGATCACTGGACTTTAAGAAATGATAAATATGAAGAACTCAAGGAAGCATGGAAAGACTTTTATGAATCAGTACAGAGTGAAGTAAGCAGAACCAACAACAACAATGTAAATGGAAACAATAACAACAAAGAAACTGAATGCTAATATAATGACCAAACTTGACCTCTGAAAAGGATTGATGAAATGTACCTCCTATCAGGGTTAGGGGTATGGGGAAACTAGTGGTTAGTGATATAGATTCAAAATAAAATATAGGACACCAATAAAACATTAAAATTAACAGAAGAAAACAATAACAGGTTCAGGAAGAGTCACAAATAGGACAATCTTATTGTTATGGGGTTAGATTTAATATATACGTTTAAAATTATAGAACAGAAGTCCACAGTTTCATATATAATTCTCTTTTTTTGTTCTTTGCATAATGAAATGTCCAAGTGAAATGATTATTAAATCCATAATACAAACTATTTTAAAATATACCTCCCTACCCTCTTTGCAGAGTCAGAGGACTGCAGTGTGAAATTTTTACATAAACTCTCAGACATGGCTTGGTTTTCATGAGTTGGTTTTTTTTCTTTTTTATTATTTATTACAAGGGATGAGTCCCTGGGACAGGAGGGGGGACGATGTATTCAAAAATGAAAGTTACATGAAAACAAAAGGTATCAACAAATAGATTTTTTTTTAGAAAAGAAGAAGACAACAAATGAACAACAAATCCAAGTAATATTAAACAAACCAGTAGGAACTCTCTAATGCATTGAGAAGTTTTCTTCATGGAAGGACATGGACAAAAGTGACACCAGATTAGAAGGTACAGATAGGTTGTGATTTGTACCAGAGGAAAAATAAGCCATGTTGATGAATAGGTCCACTGAAGTAGTAAAATAACTGTTGTTTTCAATCCAAATAATTAAGGTTCATGAACAATCCTCAGGCTTGATGAATATTTTTTGGCCATTCAGACCATCCTAAGTGTTGGCTCTACACTCATGAGGCTTGATAGTGACTTTAGAATTGAATCCCGAGATCAATCTAATCCAGACCCCAGAAGCAAAGCTATGTAATAATCAGGCAAAAGCTGATGTAAAAAAGATCTGGGGGTTTAAGTGGAATGCACCCTCAAATTTGTCAACAGTGTGATATGACGGTCAAAAAAAAATAACAACTAATGCAATCTTAGGCTGCCTCAAGAGAGAAATAGTGTGGAATAGTGTCTAGAATGAGGGCAGTAATAGACCCACTGAACTCTGTTCATATGTGAACATCTGGAGCATTATATTTAATTAAAACAAAGATAAACTGAACCAAATCCAGAAATGGGAAGGGAAGAGGAAAGCAAGCTGGCAAATGAACGACAGATCATTACATGTGAGGACTGGTTGAATAACTTGGGACATTTAGCTTGGAGAAGAAGAAATGAAAGTGGTTTTCAATATTTGAAGGCTGGCTACCTCTGAGAGGGATTAGACTTTTCCTCAGGGGGCAAAACTAAGAACAACGAATGGAAGTTACAGGGAAGCAAATTTAGGCTTCATATAAAGGGAGGAAGGGAAGGGGAAAGAAATAAGCATTTATTTGGTGTCTACAATATGCCAGGCACTGTGCTAAGTGCTTAATAAATATTACCTCTTTTGACCCTCACAACAACCTTGCCAGGTAGGTCCTGTTATTATCCTCATTTTACAATTGAGGAAATTGGGGCAAACAGAGATTAAGTGACTTACCCAGGGTCACACAGCTGGTAAGTATCTGAGGTCAGATTTGAAATCAGGTCTTCCTAACTCTAACATCTGGTCTATCCACTGAAGGAAAACTTTTTAACAACTGGAGCTGTCCCAAAATGGAATGGACTGCCTCAAGAGGAAGTGTGCTCCCCCTTACTGGATATTTTTTTTTCCTTAGGCAATTGGGGTTAAGTGACTGGCCCAGGGTCACACAGCTAGTAAGTGTGAAGTGTTTGGTCTGAGCCTGGATTTGAACTCAAGTTCTCCTGACTTCAGGGCTGGTGCTCTGTTCACTGCACCACCCAGCTCCCCGCTGTAGGTGGGATCCTTAAGTATTGACTAGATGACCTGAGACAGAGGTGTGGAACGTGCCCACGTTGGACTGAAATGCAATTGGGAAATACTTAACAAAATAAATAAGAATACAATAAATCATATATAAGGAAAAGGTCGAGTCACAAAGAGTCAGATAGACTGAAACAACTTAAAAACAACAACAAAGGGAAAGTAGCCAGCCTTATATGTATAGTGAGGCTCCATGTGTTGCAAAGGGATTGTCATTGTGTGGCTAGAGGAGAAGCAGAATGGACATCTCTAGACCCTTCTCTCCCCCCCCCCCCCCCCCCCAAGGGAGACTTTCATTCCTGCCAAGAGGGAAGAATGAGGTTGGGACCAGAGGCCACTCTGCTCTCCTAAGAAAGATAGGCCAAAGTATATGTATCTGCCCCCTTAAATATTGTTCATCTGGAGGATGTGATCCATCTAACCTTTGATTGTTTTGTCATTTGGTAGAGCAGAGAGATCCCAAACTCCATATCCAAGGCTTGACCCCTTCCCCACCTAATATCGATTCCACACTGAACACACATAGAGAATAGCAAAGAAACATATTTATTCAAATCATAGCAAAACAGAAATCAGAGAAGGTATACACAGAACATATGCCAGAAAACACAGAGTAAAGGAGTCCCCTACTGGTAGCAAGGTAACAACTCATCCAAGGGTCCTAGATCTCATTTGAAGGGAAACTTCTTGAAGTCTATGGGGTAACAGACTGGGGATAGGGTCATGGCAGAGACTGCCAGCTCCTCCCATATCTTTCCAGAGTCTTTCCCTTTAGCAACCTAAAGGGGGCTTGGCATCTTTCATCTTCTGTCTCTAAATGGTAAACCAGGTGTACCCAAAGCAATTCAATGCCACAAAGAAGTCTCAAAATTTGAAAAGTCTCCCACAAAAAAAGGGAACTTGAAGGCCACTGGTAAAAGTTTGAGCTCTCCTGCCTCTCCCCAACTCCACCCTGCCCTTCAATCAGGGCAGGGCCTTCATCTCTACCAATAAGGAGAGAATCCTATGCCAATGGGACTTGGGACAGTGATTACACATAGATAACGAAGTCAAAATGTGGCCCACAGTATAGATTAGTGCCCCCTGTTTCTATTAGAATTTGACACCATTGACCTAAGACACTTTTTTTTTTAGGCAATCAGGGTTGAGTGACTTGCTCAGGGTCACACAGTTAGTAAGTGTCTGAGGCTGGATTTGAACTCAGGTCCCTCCTAACTCCAGGGCTGGTGCTCTAAATACTGTACTACCTAGCTGCCCCTGAGATTTCTTCCAAGTTTTGGATTCTGTGATGTCAACTCATAATGAAGGGCAGTACAGCAGAGAAAGAGGAAATGTTTCCCTGCACCATAGACAAATGGAGTGATCTACTTCCACTCTGGCTTCAAGCCCTTCAATATTAGAATCAGAAACATAAGTCAGGAGCCAGCCATCTGAGTACTGTCACTGAGAACAGGCAGCCAGCATGAGCTGGGAGAGAGAGAAGGGGCGTTATGCAGGACAGTTTAAAGATAAAGGGAAAGAGGAAGAGAAAAGGGGAAACAGGAGGAAGAAGGGCAGGAGGAACTAAAGAAAACTGGTACCCAGAGGACAGATAAAACTTCCTAACAATTAGAACAGTCCAAGGGGTAGAGGAATGATACCAGATTCTTAATCCTGTGAAACAGTAGCTGTATGCTTATCTGAGTTTTACTAACTAGCTATGTTACCTTGGGGTGGTCACCTAATCTCTTTACACCTCAATTTCCTCTTCCATAAATTTAGGGAGTAGGGTCCTCTAATCTAAATCTAAATCCTAAGATACTATTATCCTTTTGAATACCCTGCTTCTGGAGATAAGAAGTCCCCTATCATTGGAGCAGCTAGGTGGGTCAGTGGTTAGAGCACTGGGCCTGGAGTTAGGAAGACTCATCTCCCTGAGTTCAAATCTGGCCTCAGACACTTACTAGCTATGTGACCCTGGGCAAGTCACTTCACCTTGTTTGCCTCAGTTTCCTTATCTGTAAAATGAGTTGGAGAAGGAAATGGCAAACCATTCTAATATCTCTGCCAAGAAAACCCCAAATGGGGGCATGAAGGATTAGACACAACTGAACAACAATAAGCAGAGGCTAGATAAGCACTTCTCAGGATTAGTGTAGACAAGATTTATGACCTCTAAAGTCTGCCTTCTTCAGTCCTTAAATTCCATGTTTCTGAGCTAGTCATATTTTCATCTCGCTCCACTGCCCAATAAGCTTCATCGGCTCCCAATTGCCTTGAGGATAAAATGTAAACTCTTCTTTGTCATTTAAAGCCCAACCTGGTTCCAGCCTATCTTTCCAGGCTGATTATATATTACTCCCTCTCCCCAGTCTTTGGGATTCCAATGGAGCTGCCCATACTTTACAACCAAATCACTCTGGCTCTCACTGATTGGCCAACAATAGGTCTCAGCCCAAGCCTCACTTGGTCAATGTTTGGGCCTTGATGGCTCAGAGCAAGTGTAAATAGCAATTGTTTCTGTTCTGGCCAGAAACTCTGAGGGTCTTCCCCTCCCAAATTGATTTTTTTTTTTACTACGTAAAAGAAGCCATCTTTAGCCCCATTTCTTAGCTAGCCTTAAATCACTGAATCGTTGTTGCCTTAGACAAACTGAGACCTGGGAAAGACCTTAGCTTAAAAAGGCCAAGGTCTCCCACTACATCAAGGCCATCTCCAGTCATCCTGATCTATGTCTTGCCACTGGACCCAGATGGCTCTGAAGGAGAGATTGAGGCTGGTGACTTTGCACAGCCCTGCTTCACTTAAGTCCAATTTACTTGCAAGTCAAGATATTACCTTCCTAATGTCATTGGTCCTCTTCGAGAACAAAGGACAAACCACAATAACATTGGCATCAAATTGGTCTACTCATGTTCCTGTCTACAGTGATCTATCTCTTACCAAACATGCAAACACGCATAGGCTGTCCCCCTTGGCTGTAATGTTCTCTTTACTCACCTTTGTCTCTTAGAACCCTGACTTCCTTTAAAGCTCAAGATAAATTCTGTCTCCTTCATTACATGAGACTTTCCCTAAATCACACAGTAATTATTCATTCTTTACCCCCTCCTGAAATTACTTTTCTATTTTGTATCTGAGAGTATGTTGTTCCCCACCTGGACCTAGAAGGTAAGCCCCTTGAGGCCAGTGGCTAGTTAGCTTTTTCTCTTTGTATCCCTAGCACCTAGCACAATGTCATGCACATAATTGCTGTTTAATAAATGCCCTTTCCATCGAATTGAACTGAATTAAATGAAGCTGCATATCAACCCAAAGAAAATTCTAACCTTTTCAACTACAAAAGCCATTTAACTCATGAGAGCTTTAATCAGTAAGAGCTGGTGTGACATTTGTGTTCTCTGTTCCTGTTATTTACACAGTTGAAGTACTAGAGAAAGCTCTCTCGTTTTCCATCCTGAAGCATCTCCTGGGGAGCCTAGCTCCATCAGAGTCAACAACAGAGTATGCAAAGGAAAGAAAAAAGCACTTCAGAAATGCTATTTTTAGATCCCACACAAAAATCTGTCTCTCTTGCTCTGTTTCTCCTCACTCTCCCTCTTCAGACTCTTCCCCTACTGTCCTCCACACCTCCAGGGTTCTAATCTCATCAAGACTCCTTGATGGACACTTGCAAACAGCTGCTGGGTTCCTCTGACCTCCTCTTACAGAGCAGCCACAAAATGAGCTCAAAGCAAACTAAAAGGATAATGGCCTGCCTCAGAGACTCCTCAAAAGGTGAAGTCTGCGCTGAAGCTAGGCTGCCCCAATTTCTGGTGCGGCTCCTACTCTTGACAAGGCAGGAAATTAGAGGCCGGGAGGTGGGCAGGCCCTTTAGAAAACCCTGAAATTAAATCATATTGGCTGCAACTTCTACTTATACGTAGGCTCTACCCTTCTATTTTCCAGAACAATGCCCTGCTCAGTAAAAATATTCCTCCTCATACTTCACATAGCACTTAGGCAATGCAATGAGTGAGGTGCAAAACACAATATAACAGGATGTACTGTAATTATCCATGTTGGTGTCTAATCCCCCTACTCATCTGTATTGAACCCAGGGTCTTCCTTACACATGGGCCACTAGAAAACTATCCCAGATCCAAGGCACTTTGTGGAGCAGCATCTTTTCGAAACTATAGTTCATGAGCCTCTACAGATGTGTTTACATTTACTAGACCAAACAAAGGACAAACTATTTCAAAGCAAAAGAAGTTATTTCGAATCAAACAGCACGGCCAAAGAAGTGAGAAGAGCCCTCACAAGCACAGGAGCACACTCTCCCATAGATTATCCCACCATCCTTGGTGGGATGCAAGGGAACATGTGACACATTGAGGGCCACATGTGGCTAGGGCACATGTGTGAAAGGACCCTTAAGTAGGAAACCCATGTGATCCGGGTACACACATAGCTGAGGGGAGGCGGGGCTACATCTCCAGTGCTGCTAAGGCAGCAATATGCTTTGGTGATATCATCAAGTCAGAGGCCTGGGGCTCTGGTCTCTCTGTCACCCTGCTCTTTGCTATCTTCACTGCTGCCTTCTCCTGGCCGTCTTCATGGCTGGGCTCTTTTGGGTCTTTTCTGCTACTTCTCTCCCATGCTAATAAGTGGTCTCAGACACAGTACAACTTTTTTTTTTCCCCAATAGGAGTAGGGTCTGTGAGCTCATAGTCTAGGAGATAAACTTGGGAGTTTATGGTGTAGAATCAACCAGCAACACCTAGCCAGATACTTAATAAAACCTTTAGGCCTTTTAAACTCTCTATTTATTAACATTCAATCTCCTCTGCCACCATTTGAGTCTTACAGTCTGACTCTTATCTGAGTTATGATCAGAAAATTCTCTTTAATTCTTATCATCTTCTGCTACTGACAAAAAATGCACAGGAGCTCCATTAGCAAAAGTACAAAGCAGTTCAGTGAGGCTGCTCAAGCCTCATGATGCCCTTCAACAGTCCATGCAAACCACAGATGATGGCCCGGGTAGAGAAGTCCGAAGAGATGGTGACCTTTGCCCAACTTCTCTCCCCTTTCCTCCAGCTACCTAGGCACTGCCTTTATTCTCTTAGCTTCATAAAGGCAGGAACTATCTTTTCTAAATATTCTCTCTCTCTCTCTCTGTGTGTGTGTGTGTGTGTGTGTGTGTGTGTGTGTGTGTGACTGTCTCTATCTCAATTTTTCTCTGTCTCGAGGTCTCGAGGTCTCTCTGGGTCTAGCACAGCATTCTGCATAAAGTACTTAATAAACATTTATTTTATTTGTTGGTTGTAAGAGACCCAAGTTAGCTGTCCAGGTTTCTGGGCCTAAAAGAGAGAGACTGAGATCTATGTGATATAAGGACAAACTTGCTGATAATCAGCAGGGGTCCTTAACCCCTGAACCATGAACATGGGTTTTTAAAAAAAAATATTTTGATAACTGTATTTCAATGAGACTGAGTTCCTTTATAATCCCATGTATTTTGTTTGATGTATTTAAAAACATTTTTCTGAGAAGAAATCTATAGGCTGTGCCAGATTGTAAAAAAATTCCGTGATATAATAATTATATGATTGTTTATATGTTACCTCAGTTCATCCTCACTACTGAGGTAGGGCATTGCATTTATTTATTCATTTTGTGGGTGAGGAAACTGAGACTGAAAGAAATTTAGTGACTTGCTTCATGTCACACAGCTTATAAAGTAGAATTTGAACTCGGGTCTTCCTGCCTCCAAGTCCACTATGCCTTACAGCTGCCTGAATTGGAACCCTTAAATTAAAGCTATTCCAAAGTGGAATAAGCTACCTCAGGAGTAAATAAGTTCACCCTCCCTAGAGATAGCTGAGCCAGGGTTCCCTGACCACTAGTCAAGGATGTTATAAAATGGATTCTGGTACTGGTGGGGGTTGGAGCAGGATGACTTCTGAGATCCTTTACAATTCTGAGTGTCTGTAATTCTGCCACATTGTAATTTCTGAACATGCTCCTTTTCTTGTGGTTCATTCTCTTCTCAACTCCTGGGCCTATCCAAGCTCTTACCCTTTAAGACTGAAGCAGTCACTTAGAAAAAGTAGCCCTTTCCCCCGACACACACATTTGGTATCTATAGACTCCAGCGAGATTTCCTCAGCCGTGGGGCTGAGGAGGATTTTAACATTTACAAAGGAAATGAGTCTTGTGCCATAGGTCTTGGTTCTTTCCTCATCTGCATGGGACATAAAAAACCCAGTGTTCCCTCCAAGGCAAAAACATCCAAGGAACCAGTCAGCCAGCTCCAGGTGATGTCTCAATGGCAGGTCAAATTGCCTGTAACTTTGACAGAAGAGAATGGCTGGATGATTCCACCTCCTCTCTAGAGAGTGATTAGATTTAGAATTTGAGCATCATGGAAAGGGGACATAAAAAAATACTCTCTGAAGGATTTACATCCTGCCATAAAATAGGAAGGACTTAAAATGCAAAGGGAAGCCTGCAATATCGGTGAGCGCATTTGTCAGGAACTGTGGGCCTGTCCCAGCCTGGCCAGGCAGTTTGCTTTCCAACACGGCCTGTCAGGGACAAACAATCCAGACATTCGCAACTATGTTGTATCAATTTGTTTTTAAATTATAAGTCTGCCAGAAAGAGTTGACTCTTTGCAGGAAATATGCTGCCTGGTGTTGTTCACAGCGGGTGGTTCTGCAATGTGGTGAAAGCGCCAATCTGTCAGGGTGGGAGTGTCAGTGATTAATGCTTGCCGTGTTTGTGTGACCAAAGCAGAGAGTGGGATAAGAAGAGGCCCCACTCAAATGTCTTCAAAAGTCAGGTGGGGCTGGGAGAAGCTGCCCACAACTGAAAGCCGACCCTCTGACTCACTCCACAAATGGTTAGAAGTTTCAACTTGGCACATACTCCAATATCACACTTTCTTTGAGAATCACCTCATAGTCCCTTTTCCCAGCACATCCCAGAAATAGGAAGAAGTGTCCCTTACCTACAAAACTGAGAGAGAGAGAGAGCCAGAAAGACAGAGACAGAGAGAGACAGAGGGACAGAGGGACAGAAAGAGACAGAGAAAGACAGAGGAACAGGGAGAAAGAGAGAGAGAGAGAGAGACAGAAGGACAGAGACAGAGAGAAACAGAGGGACAGAGAGAGGGACAGAGGGACAGAAAGAGACAGACAGAGAGACAGAGACAGAGAAAGAGGAACAGAGAGAGAGAGA